>NC_057813.1:574905568-575063988 GCF_018294505.1 Triticum aestivum | reverse complement strand
TGGAGCAAAAGGGCTGGTTTTCGGCGCCACGTTGGACGATTCTAGTGTGCGGTGTGCGAGTGGGTTCGCCCGCACGGTAGTTGCCATCCCGCGGTCAGCGGTTGCCACTGAGAGGCGTGCGGTGGAACTGCCATGCGCCCGCACGCCACGGTCCGACCGCAGTTGACGTCAAACACGTCGCACACCCCTCCACCCTCTCCCTCACGGTTCCATTCACTCTCCCCCGCGTCGCATTTACTGGCACAACCCACTCGCATTACAAGCCACTGGAGGAGAAGGCGAGGGGAGAAGGCGACGGCAGAGGCGGGATAGTCGACGGTGTTCGCGGGTGTTGGTGGTGCTCGTCGGAGCGGAGCGGCGTCGCCGGAACGCGTGCGGGTCGAATGTAATGCTCGCTTCATCTATCGCAACCCTCCCTGATTTTGTTCCCCTCTTTCCTCCCTGTTCGATTTCTAGATCCATTCCTAGAAATTCCGGCGATTCGGCGGTGCGCCGGCATTCCCGCCGCTGCGGCGGTGCGCCATAGTTGTGTGCCTGCCGTTGCTTCGTGGGAGTGGGCAGTTTCGTCGCCGCCGCTGCGGCGGCATCGTCGGTGAGGCTATGCCTGCTCGTAGGCAACGCATTAGTCTTGCATTTGGATTTTGAGAGTTGTCCGCCGGGTTGTTTTGGTGCGGATTGGTTCGAAATTTGGGGTTGCAGCCATTTTCGCGCGAGAATTGTAAGGGTGATTTTGAGGTTGAAGCAGTTGCCATTGAAACCTAGATCTAGTCTAGTTTTGGGGTTGAAACTGCAGACTGTGACGAAATTGGAAATATGATTGAACGTGAACAAATGTGCGGCAACTAAACTACCTGAAGAAACGTGGTAGTTGCCACAAACGTGTTCTCCCATGTGGCAACAGATTTCCGAAAATGACTGTCATAGTTGCCACCCCAAAACGAGGTGGCAACTAATTTCATTGAACTCCTGTGGCAGTTGCCACACGCATGCTCTTCCCATGTGGCAAATTTTAATTTTGCTGAACTTGTACGATAAGTAACCAGAAAAAATATGCTTTCTGAATGTGGCAACTATGGCAGTATGACCGAATGTGAACAGGTGTGTGGCAACTAAACTACATGAACAAATGTGGCAGTTGCCACAAATGTGTTCTCTTCTGCGGCAACATATTTTCTGAAACTGACTGTCATAGTTGCCACAAATGTGTTCAAGCTCACACACAAGGGGGGCAACTAAAATTTACTGAATGAATGAGATAGTTGCCACATACACGCTCTTGAATGAGGCAAACTGATTTTTTACTGAATTTACATAATAGTAACCTCAAACATTCTTTTTCATTTGTGAGACTTGTTTTTTTTCTGAATTATTTGCGACAGTTTCCAAACTTTGATAGTTGCCACAATCGGTAGCACTGGACGGAACTAATGTGCACATCGAGTTGGCGTGTTTGCCACTTTGGATTTTGTATAATCATGTTGCAATACAGTATGTGAACACAATGTCTGTTGCCACAATACAGATATGACAGTGTGGCAAACTGGCTGCATAGTATGGCAACCACATTTGCATTCAAATAGTTAATATTTTTCTGTTAGGTGGCAACTGCTTACCCATTGCATTTTACATTTTCGCCATTAACAATTTGGTCTGTTCCTACATCAGCAGAATGGCTCATGGCGATCATCAAAGTGATGATGATGATTTCATGGATCCACCTCAACGTAACCAGGCAACTGGACGGAGAAAAGAGGGCGATGAGGTAACTGTCCGCACACCCGCCCCCCTCCTCCTGATTTATGTTATTTGTTGGCAGCTAGATCTTTTTTTATAGTCGTCCATCATGAACTAAATTTTCATAACATTGCAAAAACATGGCAACAACTCAACACTTTTGTGTTTGTTTTTTGCAGAAGAAGAAACGTATTCGCAACAGAGCCTCCCAGGAACGTCTGACCGTGTTGATTGACAAATTCACTCACGATCAAAAGGGAGCTGCTGCTGAGATGGGTATGCAGGTTCTGATGGATGTCCGGTGTACGAACCTTGTCAACCCGGTATGCGACTGGCTTGGTGAGATATACGATCCCGCCTCCAGGGAATTCGTGATCCCGGGACGGGGAAGACTTCCATTGAATGAGGAATCCGTGTTCTGCACTTTAGGTGTGCCTCGGGGACATATCAAAGTCCCGTACAAGGTTAATAATGAGATCGAGGAAGAGCTGTTCGCCCGTTTGTTTCCTGGGTTGGAGGCAATGCCGAACACGTCTGTACTGGCAGATTCTCTGCAGGACATGACGACGCACGGAGAAGTTTTCAAGATGAAGCTACTCATGTACCTCATCTCAGCTGTTTTCGCGCTGACCACTTCTCTTCGCCCAAGCAACAAATGTTTCCCCATCCCGGTGAATGATCCATGCTTGCTACTGCTAGTGTTTTCGTTGCCTTTCTTCCGTTTTGATTTCTGACGCGGCAAACTTTTTTGCCCTGAAATTTTGTGTGGTGCAGGCGAATCTGAAAAACGTGAAGAGTATGAACTGGTGTAAGTTTATTGCCGACTTTCTCCACGATGCTTTCAAAAACAAGATGTACCAGAAGGGTTGTCGTCTGCATTTAATGGTATTTATTTTCACCAGATCTCTGTGTGAACTCTTTGTTTATAACGTACTTTTATTTCATGCATGACAATCTGGTCATAACAAGATGGCAACTGCCATAGTGACAATGTGGCAACTGCCATAATGACAACATGGCAACTGTCATACTGACAATGTGGCAACTACCTTCATATTAGCATGGCAACTACTATCACAGTAGGATGACAACTGCCATCACACTTTGATGGTAACTAACACATACATATTATCGTTGGATCATACATTATCCTGCTCTCTTTTTTTCTGAACTACAAATTAACCACGATGGCAACTGATATTTTCTTTTCTTTGCAAAATTGTTTTAAATCAGCTCATGTATGTCGACTCTCTTGATCTGTCCACCGTGGATTTCACCGGGATAGGAGGCCCGCCGCCTACTCACAAGTTTGTTGTTTTTGCGTGGACCATCAGCGCTGTCAAGGCTGTGCTTGCCGCAGACAGGGCAACTGATGGCACATATGGAAAACTACAGGTTAGTTTTTGTTTATGTCTTTTTCACATGGCATGCTTACAAATTTGACATGACGCAACCGTTCGTGGTTTATAAGGCATGCTTACATTTTCTTTTTTGTTTTTCATAGCTGATGGCCAAGCATGCTATAGACTACAGCGTGTTTGGGGGGCCTCAAAAATTTGAAAAGTGGATGGACGTGCACTCAGCTCCGTCTTGCCCTTCTGAGGTAATCAAAATGTCCACATCTACGGTTTGCCGTGGATTACATGTTGATGTCGCGGAAGCGAATGCAGTACGGGTGTTGTTTTGTTGATGCTTATTGTTTTCGTGCACAGGCGAGGGCACCAGTGGAGCATCTAATTGGGCAGTTTGCATCCGGAATGACCGGCCTGCTCGGGAAGTTGGTTGAGGGGTGGACGTCCCTCAGTGCCTCTGACAGCGACGCGGTTGCGAGGCAGTTCACTTCATTTGTCCCAGAACGTACACATCGGCCAACCGGTTGCCGTGGCCGGTATGACTACAACAGCTCCCAAGAGCCCGGTGACACACAGGATGATGTGGATGGAGACGCTGGCCTCAGCAAGGACGACGATGATGACACCGATGACGATGAACACGCTGAAGTTCGCACATGCGGCAACAAGGGCAAGGATGCAACAGGTGCCCACCCACCGGAGAAAGTGAAAGAACATACGGCTGCGAGAGGCGAGGGGGTTTTGCCATCAAGGAGGGGGAGGGCTCCAGAGGATGTTGGGCAGGGTTCTGCTGGCAAGAGGTCTAGGATCGATCCCGTAGCTGCCAGGAAGAGGTTCGACTCTCAATTTTAGTTTTCTGCTGTGTATCTTTTCTTTGGAACAATCTCATCCATTTCTTTTGCACTTGTTTTTTGTCAAGCGCGGCAATTAGTTTGTTGTCTGACAATTGCCACCTTCTTTTTTCCTTCCATCTGTTGCGTGTAGTGAGCCGACCGCTGGTGGACGAGCAGCTACGAAGAAACAGGCGCCAACGCCAACCCGTGTTTCTGCTCGCTTGAACAAAGGTGCCCCCATTGCCGGTGACATCCCTTCCACCAGGTCTTCTGCTCGTACGACGACGACCAACACCGGGGATCCTGTCGTGTTGCCTGACCTGAGGAAGGCAGTCAAGAAGTAGGTTTCTCCATGTGCTTTTCATTTGAGATAGCGGTTTTTTTCTTGATTTTTCAATGCAACTGGTCTGCTTTTGTCACATGTTCTTCTGTTATCATCCCCCACGAGGCAACTGTTGTTTTTCCAAATGATTTCTTCCTTCATTTTTTAAATGTATGGCAACTCCTATTATCTTTACATGGCAACTGGCATCTAGGCCAAATGGCAACTATTTCTGTACCTAATGGCAACTGTCATCTTTTTTTTTTACCATTTTCTTCTGAGAGTTCATCCCCCACCTAATTTTGAAATTGCATTCCTCACAGATCAGACATTTCTATCATTCCTTTCAATTTGCCTAACTTTGATAACTGCTGCTGTATGGCAACTGCTAACTATGGCACATGGCAACTCATGACCCCCTTACATGGAAACTACCAGCTTTTTCCACTTGTTTTTAGTCTTTTAATGCTTCTATCATTGCAAACATATTTTTTTGTCCATTTTTTTCATACCATTTTTCACGTGCTTTTTTTCCTTTGCAGGGTGAAGAAGACTACTACGCGCGGGGCCAAGCATATCAGTAGAGACCCACTCGAACGCCTGCATTCAAAGTTGTCAACAGGTGGCAACTCAGATGTACATGAGGCGCCAGGCGACAATACTGCTGCTGCACCGTCAACTGCTCCCACTAACTCTGATGCAAGTGGCTGGCCATCTCCGCCGGCTGTAGATGTGCAGGCTAGAACAACAGGCATCCGTACATCGGGGAGTGACGAGTCGGTATCCGCCAGGACAGCTGAAATATTGCCAACTCTTCTAGCAATGAAGGATGCTGCTGTGAGCCATGCCACCCCATCAGCAAGCGTCGAAGTGGATGCTCCCGAGACCAACCTAGGCAAGGAAGATTCCCGCTCATCTGACACTGATTCCAAGCGCGTGCCTGGTGTCTCACCTGTGTCCATGACAGAAGCGGCTGAGGCGGCACTTCACAAGGATATGCCATCTGCAGATGAGAATCCTGGCACAACAGCTCCAGCTCCTGTCGGTGGAGATACTGCTAAGGCGACCGTTCCGCGTGCTGGTCTTCCACCTAGGCGTCGTAGCCCCCGCAAGCAATCAACAGACATACCCAACGCTCCGGCTGTAGCTAGGAGCAGGAGAGACGAATCTGGTTATGTTCCTGCGTCCACACTGTTCCCGCCACCTGCAAAAATCAATGTGATGGAGAAACTGCAAGACCGGAGCACAACTGATGTAGGTGTCAAGCCGGGCACGAGTGACGCAGAGGAACGCCCGGAGAAGACTGCGCCTTCACCCGCAGCGGAAATCCCCAGCATAAATCTGCGCACTTCTAGGCTCCCAGTCAATGTCGGTGTCCCCTACAGTCCAAACAAGAAGATTGTCATGAAAGCTGCGGTTGAGACCGCTGACAACACGCCCCGCCCTGCAAATAAGGCCGATCATTTTGTAGCGGCCGATTCAGATATGTTTGTTGATCTTTCACCCTTGGATTCTGCCCCGAAAGTCGTTCGTGGTCCGGCCAGTAGGAATGAGAGGCACCCAATGGCCTTTACCCCACCGAGCTTCAGCCTCGGCGTCAGTCAAGATCAACCGGTGGTGCACGATCCTATACCAGTTGCCTTTGCTTTCCCAGGAGGCATGCCCGCAATGATGGCGCAGCCAATGGTCGAGGGCAGGAAGGCTGTCAAGTTCGCAGAGCCAATTGTGCAAGGTACACTCATCACGCACTTTACGATTTTCTTGTATACATGTTTGTAGTTTGACTTTTGTCCCAATCACATTCTTTGGGGGTCCTCACTTGTGACGGAAACTGCCATGTGACGACATGGCAACTGGATTTGATGCACCATGTCACCTACGTTTTTTTCTTTGCTGCCATGCTGCGTTTGACATTTGGGCAAGCACGTGGCAACTGAAGTTATTTCAACATGGCAACTGTAGTTGCTGTCACATGGCAAATATAGTTCAGTACACATGGCAACTGGATTTGCCACATCATGCCACCTGCATTTTTTCTACCATGCTGCATTTTTTCATACGGCATTCACATGGCAAGTGGAGCCGACACAACATGGCAACTGCAGTTGCTGTGACATGGTACCTACAGTACAACTAGGTGGCAACTACAGTGCACTACATGGCAATTGTATTTGCTATGTCATAGCGACTGTAGTTGGACCACCCATGGCAACTGCCCCACTTTTTCTACCTACATATCACATCATGGACCTTTACCTCCTCACAATCCATCTGTTTTTGGATTTTATATGTATCCTAACCCACTTTTTTTATATTCATTTGCAGCCACCCCTGAGGAGATTTCACCGTCACTTGATGAAGTTTATCGCATGATCGAGGAAGCAGCATTGTAGAGGAGTTCCTCACGAGGGCAAGGGCAATCAAGTTCCAATGTGCCTGCAGATACGGTATCTGAGGATACCATTAGGAGTGTCACCCCTGGTCCTGTGAGGCAGCAGAGGGTAGTTCACCCACCCCCCGCGAAAGACTACGAGCCCGAATTCAGGGCCACTAAGGAACAGACCCAGCTGTACGATATCGTCAAGCGTTTTGGAAATGCGAGGACCAACAGCAAGCACATGAAGGAGCTGAAAGCGTAAATTACCATACCCCATAATCTCTCATCTTGCTTGCTCTTTTTTACCATTTATCTACTTCGTACTTTTTATAAATGGTCCGCTTACATTTTAGTTCTTTCATATTTTTTTTTACTTAGTAGGCATGATTCTTCCATGCTATATCGTTTTCATACAGCTCATGTTTGGACAGAACGAAAGTCATTCAGTGCGGAGCGACGTACGTCGACCTGGGTGATCTTGCCGAGTCCGTGAGGCCAAACGGAAAAATGTCGACGAATGTAGTTGCATGCGGGATCGACTACATCAACAATCACACCGATGTATGCGCCGACAAGATAATCATACATTACAGTGTGACCTGCAAAATATGGGATGGTGACTTCCACCACAAAATCCTGAGGAACAATTTTGCACAACACGGTGACTTCAAGCTCACACTGAAGAAATATGTGAGTACTCCTTTCCTGTCTGCACCGTTTTTTCACATGGCGTGGTTTTTTGCCAGAACCTGTACTTGTGTTTGTGTGGCAGAAGTTTTCATGTGGCAATAGTTGCCGTGCACACTGACTTCTTGATTTTTTGTATCCCCATGCAAACTATGTGGCAACTTGATAGTAAAATACATGGCTCATTTTGTTCATACAATGGACGGCAACTTTCTTTCAACTACTCCCACCCATAATCAAACATTCTACGTGATTCTAATTTTTTTGTCCCTCTGTTGTTCTTTCATGTGAACTTTGTATCTCATTTCTTCACTTTTTTAAATGCAGGTCATGTTCCCCATGTTCCAGGAGCTTGCACCACATGACCGACACGACAAGTGTGGTCACCACTATGCGGTATGTCTTGACCTGAAGAACCAACGTATCGAGGTGCTTGATTCAATCCGTTCGGAAGCTGATGGAGACCTTACTACGCATGCCGAATTCTTCATCAAGAACCTCAAAGAGACTTGGAACCGTCACTACGAACATTCAAAGGTCCAGATCAGGCATTTCCCGACTGAGTATGTGGCGACTGTGAAGCAAGGGAACACGTAATTTCTTTTAACCCGCTCCTTCATGTGCCATTTTTACATTAATCCACCCCCTCTTTTTGTTGACACATCTGAACTGAAGTCCATCTTTGCTGCAGCTGTCCATTTTGCGTGTTCACCTGAACTCTTTTTCCTCGTGCAGGACGGACTGTGGCTTTCACGCGCTGGAATACTTTGCAAAGTGGGAAGGCAGAATTGTCCCCGCTATCACAGATGCAACGGTCGTTGAGCTCCGAAAAATCTGCACATGGAACTGGCTGACGAATGAAGATTTCAACAAGCGGTCCGGAGCACGTGAGTTCGTGGAGGAAGCTGTCAAGCAAGTCATCAAGAAGTACAAGTGATCACATGGCGTTACACACCAGACGCACACCTTACATTCTGTTGTTGAGGAATGTAAGGTACTATCTCTCTGTTCTTTGTCGAAAACTATGTTTTGTGTGCTACGTTATGACTGCAACCTTGTGTAGCCTACTATGTAATGGTGGCGTGTTAGCGACATTTTTAGTGTTTTCTGTAATACATGTGTGGACGTGAACCTATTTTAGGCGTTACATCAGATCTATTTTTATGTTTATCATTACGACAGTGGTTTCGTCGTTTCTGGCATCGTTTTTTGCTGTTTCGAATGCGTCTGCGATGTTTTCAAAAAAAAAAGATGGCAAATATAGTTCAACAGACATGGTTAGTGAAATTCATCGTCATTTTTTCATTTTTGGCTGTTTTGCTTGTTCTTTTTCATCGCTAATTGCACCGGCTAGCATTGGGTAGGTTTATCATGTAGCCATAACCTTTGCTGCGGTTTATGCACGTTTACGCTTTTTTTTCCAACTTTGTTTTCCCATACATTGCACACAACACACTACGTGCTTCTAAACCGCATCGTATTTGTCATGGGGATATATGCCATGCAGAGTCATTACAAAAAGCATCCGGAAATTTTCAGTACAGCTAACATGGCAGATACATCATAAATAACATGGCAGATCTAGTACAACTTACATGGCAAATCCAGTACAACTAACATGGCAGATCCAGTACAACTAACATGGCATTTTTAGCATAAAGTAGCATGGCATATTTAGTATAAAATAGCATGGCTTATCTAGTATAAAATAGCATGGCATATTTGGTATAAAATAGCACGGCAGATTAACTACACATAACATGACAGATTAAGTACCCATAACATGGCAAATGCATTTATCCATTCAATGAATTTTCCTTCTACTTCTGTCCCCCCTCAAGAGTCATTCTCCCAATTAAAAAAAATCCCATCGTATAGGGGTACAAAACAAAATGTCCACATGGACCATGTCACAGCGCCCCAATTTTTGCTCATGGATTGCCCGCCCCTTTCTTCGTTTTCTTGTGTTTTGCTTGAATCTCCAGTCCCGACTTGTACCTTATCTCTCTTGGACGACCCTTTGTGATGGAACGGGGTGGGTTCCTGACCTGGGTTTGTGTGCTTGCTGTTCCAGCTCCTATCTCCGAGTTTTCAAACGATGGCCCCGTGGATGAAGGCACACTTGATGTGCGGGGGAACCGGTGTAAGGCTTCCTCGGCTTTCCTTTTTTTGATCTCATTAAGCTCTCTTTTCAGTGCCTTCCTGTGTTTTTCTGCGACTCTCGCTGTGTCATCACTCTTGCACGCTTCATCAATTAGCTCAGCATAGTTCTTTGTCAGCACAACGTGCCTCACGGCTTCCATGGTTGACTCAGGTCTCTCGTCATGCACAGCCAGAACTGCGTGTGTTGTCTGCGGCGCCAATGCGTCGTCAGCGTCCCAAGTCCATCGCCTCCTTATGAAATGGTGGGGCATGCGTGTCACAGCGTTCATGTCCATGACTTTTAGTATGTGACAGCACACAATGCCGTCCCGTTCGAATTTGCAGCATTGGCAGTAGTACTCGCCTTCGCCTATCGAGGCTCTGACGAAGTAGTTCCTTCCTTTGTCCGCGTCTTCAGGTTCTGAATCTGACATGCCCAAAATAGAACACACCTTGAACGTATGTTCGTCCACCTGGAAAGCCGTGAACATGCTGGCACGCTTTATTTCTTCCTGGAATCTGCAAGTTTTGTGTGTTTTCTATTAAACTTTCGTGCGATCTTTTTCTTGTACACCCTTATGTTGTCATGGAAATAGAAATACATTTTGTTTGAACATGGCAAACATAGTTCATTGAACATGGCAAATATATTACGTTGAACATGGCAAATGCAGTACACTACACATGGCAAATGCATTACAACATACATGGCAATTGCAGTACAACAGACATGGCAATTGCAGTACATTTTCAACTGGATATCGTCATTTCCACACCAACATTCCCCAATGGAAGCACATTGCATAAAACATGGCAACTGCATTTTTATTAAACATGGCATCTACAGCTGAGTAAACATGTCAATTGCATTTCAAAAAAAGGGCAGATGCATTTCATTAAACATGGCAACTGCATTTCAGCATATGTGTCGCCAATATAACATTTTTTTAGCATTTTTTGACATTGGCATTTGCATGCCAACATGCTCTAATGGAAGCACAGCGCATAAAACATGGCAACTGCACTTCATTCAACAAGGGAAATGCACCCGAGCAAGTATGCCAAAACAAAATTTTCATTTTAACATGGCAACTGCATCTGAGTAAGCATGGCAAACAGTATTTCATTAAACATGGCAGCTGCATGTCATGGCAACTGCATTGCACTCTATAAGGCCCCTACTGACTTGGTGCTTTTTATGCAAATAAGACTGTAATGCAACTGACTTACTTGTTAAAGATCTTGTTGGTGTATATCTTGCTCATTTGCCTCTCCATCGGTAAATACGTTAGCAATTTTGGCTGCTTTAGGGCTGTGGTCGCTTCTTGCTGTAGCTCATATCCCCGAATTTTTTGTTGCAAAGTTGTGTACTGCTTGGCAAACTGTAGCAATGAGTTGCCAGGGCTAACGTACCGCTTTAAAACAGCATTGAACCCCTCGCTGCGCTGCGTAGTCTGCAGAAAGGGGAAGAAGCACTGCATGAAGTAGGCCGGCACCCAGTACATTCGCTTCTCCCACAGGCTAACAAGAGTCTCGTTGTCCTGGACTTGATGTGTTTCAGTCATGGCCATCCATCTCCTTTCAAACTCCTCTATCGTCAAGCTGTGGTCCACGCACAGCTCGAATGCCTTGTGCAGCTCTGGACGGTCGGCAAAGAACGGTCCTAGCGTCTCCTCAGCCTTCTTTATAATGTGCCACCTGCAGTGCCTGTGCACTGCCAACGGAAAGACCTCCTCTATGCCTGCACGCATGCTGAAATCTTGGTCCATTATTATGTTCATCGGAGCAAGTCCATCCATGCACTCCAAGAAGGTCTTGAACAGCCAAACGTACCCATCTGTGTCTTCGTTTCGGACGAGGCCGCATCCGAACTGCAACGACTGATTGTGGTTATTTATTCCTATGAACGGAGCGCATGGCATCTTGTACATATTGGTGAGGTACGTCGCGTCGAATGAAATGCAATCTCGGAAATGTTTGTAGGCTCTCCTTGCAGCACCATCCACCCAATACATGTTCCTGACACGGTCCTCATCGTCCAACCTTATCCTGTAGAAGAAATCTGGATCTTCCTTTGCTTTCGCATCGAAGTAGGCTATTGTGGCCTCTATGTCTGCCAACTTGCTCTCTCTACGGTACTTGGCCTGTAGGTTTGTGACGTCAGCTGGTATGTACGGCATGCTACTCAGAGTCCCCTTTTTGCTGTGGATGAGAGATAGTATCTGTACCATTCTTGATGGACCGACGTTACAATCATGTAGCAGCTTTACGAATTTCCTTTCGACGGGGGTGAACCCTCTGTGGGCGGTCAGAAATTTCACCAGGTCGAACTTCTTTATGAGTTGGTGGTTGTGCTCGTCAAAATATTCATTGACCACCCACTGTGCTCCATCTACGTTTAGCTTACACCGGACAGGGCACTCAGTCTTGAGAATGATACCTCTCTTTCGTTCCGGAACGACAGGCGCAACACCTTTCCCCTTCTTGTTCCTCCGTGCCTTGTGGCACCTCATCTCACCTCTGCTGTACTCGTTAGTTTTCTTAATTTTCCTATGGTACTCGGTGTTGACCGCAAATCCATGGAACTTTGCATATGTCTGGTAGTATTCCTTTGCTTGTTCGAACGATTCAAATCTCTGCCCAATGTACGGTGGCTGAGGTACCATGATCTCTGATTGCCCACCATCTTCATCCCCTTGTGCGTCGTCGTCAGTTTCATCATTCACTTTGGTATCAACGGCAGTTCCATCTAATTGAGTGTTGCCAGTGCTTGTGTTCAAAGGGGTGCTTGTCGGCATTGCTGGAATGATTGCCATTCCCGACTCTGACTCGAAATTGTTTGCGGCATGATTGTCTGCTGGCTGGTGGAACGCGTCTTCCGTGCGCTCAGAGCTCCCCGCCGTAGATGTCCCCGCGCCGCTGTTCAGTGTAGTTGCAGGCCCTGTAATAGAAAAAACAGGTACGAGAGTAAGATTTTTGTTTGGATAACATGTGTATCGCAATGGATCACACCATCTTCGAGCGATTTGGCACGACATATTTTCAAACAGCAAGCCGTGAGACCGCGTGTGGACATGTGTGGCAGCTGTAGCTGTCCAGTCATGGAAGGTACTGTTCAACAAACATGGCAACTATTGTTTTGCCTACAAAAAACTACAAACAACAAATGTAGTGATGTTTTTTGTGGTTCAATTTTTTTCCTTACCTTGTTGTGCTGCATTTGGCCATCTTGTGTGGTCCGTGACACCAAAATGTCGTGCTCCACCTGCAATTTGTGAAGCTTGCCACGGGACGTTTGCCGTGTCACCACCAGCGTAATACGCTGTAAGCATAGTAGTGGTTGGTCAATTCATGGCAATTTGCAGTTTGTGCTAGCACGACAACTGCAGTCGCCCCTGATGTGGCAACTGCAGTTTTACTGGCATGGCAACTATAGTTGCATCGGCATGGCAACCGCAGTTGTTCCTCCATGGCAACTGCAGTTGCGATGACATGGCAACCGTAGTTGCTCTGGCATGGCAACTGCAGTTGTTTCTCCATGGCAACTGCAAGTGTCCACTGATGGCAACAACAGTTGTCCAGGGATGGCAAATGTAGTTTTAAATTCATGGCAATTGTAGAAGTCCAGTCATGGCAATTTGGAGCTGCCAACTATGCCCCTTCTGCTAATTGAACATCCGCACCTTCACTTTTTTTATGGACTGACCTGTGTATGACGTCGATGGCAGGTACATGGGTGCTGGCTGATGCCACGTGCTGCATGAAGGCCCTGCATTTTCACCCGTGATAACTCGTGAGTCCTCTTGCCAGTTTTTTTGCATGTCCATTTTTCACGTGCACAGCAGTATGTGTTTTTTTGGTTTTGCATTACCTTGATTAGCCATACTAGCTAGTTGAGGTTGGTTGCCCGTACATATGTCAGTGTTAGCGCCTTGTGACTGAACTTGCCATGGGGCCCCCCTAAGAGTGTTTTGGTCATAAGAACCTGCAAAAAAATGGGAGTGTAGGACATAAGTAGAATGTCATCTTCATCGTTGCGAAGTTGGCAACTGCTCTCTTCTTTTTGTTACCACGCATCATACCTACGCCTGCATACTGTTCTAGTAGTGGCAGCAACGGCCCTGCAGAGATGAGTTGACTATACTCTGCTGCATCCCAAGGCGGTGTTTCTGGCCTTTGAGAACCCCAAGCATCAGCGCCACCTTCGCGATTCATCCTTTCCGCGTCTCGATTCTTTTCCGACATGTTCTCAATCACTGGATGATCAAAAAGGCATCAATAATCCACAAGAATTGTATTCTTCTGCTGCTTGCACATGGAAGATAGGGATGGCAAGCAACATGTCAAAATAGGTGGCAATTGTCATCATACACAAGCGGCAACTGTCGTTACACACAAGTGGCAATTATTTTTTCCCACCCTCTTCATTCAAAAAATCGTCCTTCCTGCCCTTTTTTAGGGATTCCTACTCATCCATTTCATACCCAACTACTTAAGTGCCTAAACTAGGCACCTAAGTTAACCTCAAACGTAGTACATGGCAGATCTGGTGTATTCTGCGTGGCAATTGCGAATATACACCGAACCATGCAGTGTTCTACCCCTATAGTATGGACCCAGTACAAGATCGAGAGATTTTCAGCCTTAAGGATGAGAGGGAAGGACGAGATCGAGAATTTTCACCTGGTTTTAGTTGATCGTGTCTGGAGGGCTGGATTGGAGTGGGCGGCTGGGGATGGGAAGGGTTAGGGTGTGGTTTGGGGTCGGAGCGCCCTATGGATCTGCCCTGGTTGCCATGGCAACCAGGGATGGCCGGCGACGGATGTCGGGGTTCGACGGATGGATCGGAGGCGTGGATCGGCTGGGTCGTGCGGGCAGCCGGTCTTCTGACAGTGCGGGCGGGTTTGCCACACACCGGACGTGCGGGCCGTGCTTTTGTGCGCTCGGACGTGGTCGTGCGGGCCGATCCCCGTCTATGCCGCACGAAGCGTGCGGGCGGGTTCCTATCGACGCCACACGTGTGGCAGTTATTCGGACCCATAAAAAATTGAGTATACCCTTATCCTTTCCGGACAGCGCCGGCCACAGGCCACAGCTCCTCCCACCGCCGCCATGGCCGCCACCGCCACGTCCCTAGGCCTCGCTCTCCACCGGCGAGACCACGACACTAGCTCCCACCGCCGCCCCGTCCCCTCCTCGTCCCTGACCTCTACCTCCGCCTTCCGCAGCCGCATCCGCAGGGCCAAGTGCAGCCGCAGGGCTGTGCCTCCACCGTCCGCCGCCGCCGCCGCCGCCGCCGGTGATCTGGAAGGTGAGGTCGTGCCCCGTGGCTACGCCGCTCTATTTCCATTTCTTTGGGTTCTGTACTAGGAAACGGGCTGCTCCCTTGCTTTCCGTTCAATTTACATGGAAATTGCTATTGCTGGTTCGACTGAAAGTCTGAAACCATCACACTAAGTCAGCTGCGTGCCATGTACGTCAGGGAATGCTTGTTAGATGGCCAATGATTTTGGTTCAATTTATAGTAAAACTGTCACATTTCCTCTTCATATTTTGAGTCTTTTGTCAGAAACACACAGCTCATTCATGGGTCTAGGGACCAAGAGCAGTACAATAGTAATGTAACAATTCACAGTTAGTAGTAATGTCTACTCCCTCCGTCCCATAATATAAGATCGTTTTGCAAGCTATTTTTTAGCTTGCAAAACGGCCTTATATTGTGGGACTGAGGGAGTAATTTCGAAGCAAGACAACAAAGTGACGAGCCAAGGTAAGGCTCTCCCCACTTGCTGGTTGACGACTGGCTGTGGTGACCGCCTGCGTCCCGCTTGCACCCTCATCCTGCTTGAGCAGTATGAGGTCACAGATGCCAATCGCCACTTTGGCGGTTCGGAGTTGCCGATGGCCCAGGCAGATGGGTAGTTCTTTTGTTGAATTGCTGCCTGTCAGCTTGTTGGATATATGGACTTATTAAGGATGTGTTGATTGCCTACTGGGTTTTTGGAGGGAGAGTAGGGTAGCAGGCTGTAATGTGAAATCCATACATTTAAGAAACTTTGATGCAATTGTCAGCATACTTCATACATGTGTATTGTAACTACTTGATTGCTGTTGTACACTAGGGCCATGCCCACACGTTGCTGTGGGTGTATTTACAATTAAGTAACCAAGTATGTTTATGAATAGTCTTAGTAATTTCTTGCCTCATGTATTCTCTTTAGCATGCATGTCTGTAATAGTTCAAAGATGGTTTGTTTCTGAAAAGAGGTTTTACTGTATTTTTCCAATGGTGCACACACCTTTCTTCTAACACTTCGAAACATAATTTTCAATGAGCAGTTGAGTACCAGTCTCAAGCAACTCCTCCAGGTTACCAAAAGAGAATTAAATTCTTGGGGCAGATTTTGATGTTATTCGGGAGTAACATTGACATATCTTGATGTTGATGTGATATCGGGAGCATTGCATGCTATGTAAGACAAGATGCTGACGAGAACCTTCCAGAACCGTTCAGTATATATTTCATTTAAACATTGAACTCGTGTGCCTCCATACCTAAATTGTCCATCGAGTATTGGTTTACTGCACAGATCTGTGTCGAACAGAGTACACATCCGGTCTTTATATGCATGACACGTCTTCTACTTCTATGTATGCATGAAGCTTATTTACTTCTATATATGAATGAAATGTTGTTTTCGAAGACAGAACGTTTCCGTTCAACATAGTCTTTCAGGCACCAACCTTCCAATTGTTTAGCAACAGTCCTTACATTCATTGTTTGCACCACACACAATGCATGAGTGCAGTAAATAGGAAATATTAATTAATTTACTGACTGTAATTCTAGGGGTGATGTGGCTTAATTAGGTTGCTGCAGTAGGAGTCACTTTTAGAATAAAGGGTGATATGTACACCCTTGTCATATGCCCCATCCTGGGTGAGCTCCATGTGAAAAAGTAGAGAGATAACCAAGAGTTTTTTGTATTATGAATGCCTGGGCTTTTAGTTATACTCCCTCCGTCCCGAATTACTTGTCACAGAAATGGATGTATCTAGACGTATTTTTAGTTCTAGATACATCCATTTCTGCGACAAGTAATTCGGGACGGAAGGAGTACCTGACAGTGTTATGCTAGTTGTCGAGAAAGTAAGCATATTACTTAAGCAAAGTTTATGCCTCATTCATCTTTGGTTATTGCAGGAAATGAAGTATTAGCAGGACAAACACTGAAGCATTCACTTAGCAACGAAATGCTGCCTTCATCAAGCACAAAAGCTACTTCCTCCATGGTTGACCATGTTTCTCTTAGCAGCCTCCACCACCACCCCAACAGCCAGTCTTCCTGTTTTGCTACCTCAAGACCAAACCATGACAATACCCATAAATACAACCACTCCCCAAGAATTCCTAGGCGGTCTCTCGTCTTACTCCCTGCTTCCTCTCTTCTCCTCTCCGCCTCCTCCTCCTTTGCCATAGACAATGCAAACGCTCCATCCTCATCCACAGTTGACACCACCATCACCGACCGCATATTCATGGACTTTAGCATTTGTCCAAGCTTCTTTAGCAATGACCGCACGTTAGGAGCTGAACTTGCTTCTTGCCCTGATTCCGAGCCCCTCGGACGTGTAGTCTTTGGTCTCTATGGTCGGCTACTCCCGATCACTACTGCCAACTTCAAAACTACCTGCACTGCTTCTGCATATCGAGGCACACTTGTCCACAAGGTGCTTCAAGGTCAGTTCTTTGCTGCTGGCCGACAAGGTTCTCGGCGTGATAAGGGTGTGGTCCAACCTCCCTCAAAGCTTGTGAGAAATGTTGAGACTGTTGATCCTAAAGCGTATCAACTAAGACATACAAGGCCTGGCACCCTATCCTTGTGTCTTGAGCAGAATGACGACGACGATAGCATCAAACTCAGCCCCAATTATCACAATGTTGAATTCCTGGTGACCACAGGGCCAGGGCCCTGTCCAGAGCTTGATGATCAGAACATTGTCTTTGGAACTGTATTAGAAGGTGAGTACTTCTCTCAGAATTACTTGTATGAGATGGTTATCACAGATTCTGTGTTGAATGTCTTGCAAGAATTTGATATCGGGACCTTCAATTTTCAATAACATGCACTTCGTGAACCAGCTATGTTATGTGGAATTTGACTAATGACTGGTCTACTAATGACAGGGTTGGTAAGACTAAGAGCAAAATGTAGCCTTGCTAGAGTAGGATTTCTAAACATGAACCTTCCGGTGATATACTGTTACAAGCTTTGTTTACATCCCATCTGTACATGTCATAGATTATTCAGAAAAGCATCCATGTCATCAATCAATGAATCAATGTCTACCTTAGTTCTTCCCAACAGCAAGCCATAACATCCTCATCTTTGCTGCATACACCTTAGCTTATCCTGTGATTTAAAAATTAGTTTTGTTATCTAGCTTGAGCATGCCCCATCGGCGTTATCTGCCGGTTTGGCATCGCAAGGGCCTGCAACAGGTTGATTCACTCTCCCATATGGTGTTTGTGTTGGTGATAGACACACTAAACAAGTTGTTGTCCAAGGCTGAGCTTGGGTTGCTCCGCCGCCTAGTACCCCGGAATTTGACTGCGAGCGTCTCACTTTAAGAAGAAGGGCTGTCATCTTCTGCCACCTGGATAGAGCAGGGTTGCTCATTGTTCGCAGCATACTTGCGATCTTTGGGCTTCCCACCAATTTTGACAAGTGCTCAGTGTCCCCCATTGGATGTTCGGACGAGGAGGCCCTGGAGGCAGCATCGGTCATGGAGTGTCAGCTAGCTCCCTCTGATCAGATAGCTCGGGACCCCTCTCGCGCTAAGCAGGTTATTGAGTGAGCCGCTCCAGCCCTTGGTTGCAGGCCACTCTGCCTAGGAGACTTAGATATATCGGACTTCTCCCGTGATGAACGGGAGGTGTTTGCCGCATCCACCAACATAGTGGTTGGGGATGGAGCATCTACCTTATTATTGGAGGATCTTTTGTTGGATGGGCGCACTATTTCAGAGTTCGCGTGTGAGCTCTTTCTCCTGCTCTCAGGGCGCACTAGGAAAAGAAGGGGCACAGTTAGGGAGGCCTTTACCGACCGTCGTTGGATGTCAGACATCCCTTTGGCAGTATATCCAGGTTAGGTGAATGGTGCGCGGGGTGGTGCTTTCCACCTCACCAGATGTGAGCAGTGGCGGCGGACACCGAGCAGTCAGTACACATCCAAGACCTGGCATGGCGCCCTCTTTCATGGGTTGGTCGGTTCGAGCTCTTGAAAGTTGAAGTGGAAGTCTTCCCTCCCCCCACGCTAATTCGTGTGGCTCGGCTGTCAGGACCGCTGAGAGACTGTAGAGACGTGGCCTGCAGCATGCACCTAGCTAATGTGCTCTGTGACCAGTCGGACGAGACGATGGGTCACCTCACGGGTTGCTCCTTCTGGCTTACGATGTGGCACGAGGTGCTCCCCTCGATCTGACTGACGGCGTGTCCCTCGCTGCAGGCACTATTTTGTGGACTGGGGGCAACTCACATGCCATTCCATCCAGACTGCTGTTAGAAAGGGCACGTCCCCCTTCATCATGTTGATAGCATGGTATTCAAATTTTCGGATAACGGATCCTTCTAATCCAGTCTATCTGGAAACATCGTAACGTGATCATCTTCGACAACGCTCAGCTCAGTTTAGCTGGTCTCCTTGACACTATCAAGTCGGAAGCTAGGCAAGGGCGGGTGCGAGGGGTCTTGCAGCGTTGGTACCAGCAGGGCGGCGCCTAACGTTTAGTGGCGTCGTGTTGTAGTTTTGGGTGTCTCTCAGCTTTGGACTTGTACAAACTCTTCTTCCTATCAATACATCGAGACGCAAAGCTTTTGCATTTTCTCAAAAGAAAAAAACATAACGGATAACATCACCCAAAAATAATTTGGTTTTGGTTGGCTAAATGAAGACATCTCTTTTTATTCAAAGAATTTTGAAGACATATCTAGTTCAATAGTATTCTTAAACTTAGGGCTTGTTTGGGACTGCTCAGCTTCACCAAAATCAGTTTCACTCCACTAAATTCACTTTGGAGTAGTTTCATACAGAAGTTGTAGCACTACCAAAGAGAATGTTTGGCTTCCATGTAGCTCCAGCTTCAAGAATGGAAAATTTGGTGGAAAGGATCTATTTGATTGGATGAGGGGGGAGAAACGAAGGGGTATCCACTTACTGGTGGCAGTGGTAGGTAATTTCCCCCCAACTCCAGCTTCTAGAGTTTTTTGGAGCACCCCCTCAAGAGCTTCATAAAAAACTGGGAGTTATAACCCAGATTCTAGTTTTTTTGTGGAGTGGCAATATTGTGGAGCTACCCCGTTTGGCTTGTCTTTTCTGAAGTGAAGCTGAATTTTAAGGAGCAGAGCAGTCCCAAACAGGCTCTTACTGCCTCCCGTCGGCAAACCTCATGCCCGCCAACGCTAACTCCCATGTCCGCCTCAGTTACGCAAGTGCAATGCTGTCTGCTTGCTTGAATCTTTTCTTCACTGTTCAACTTATCGAAATTTACAGGTTACATTTTGTCTAATGCACATATGTTACATGTACCTGACGAAGTGTAGGTTAATATACTTAAGATCTTTTTATTTCTATAGTTAATTATAACTTCTGGAGTGCTGAAGAGACTGTTCCAGAGACTGTTCACGCCTCTTATCTGCTAGTATATTGCATGCTTACATGCCATAGTCACCACAAAGGCACATGTTTGTTTTATTAAAAATAACTGACAATTAAGTTGGTTGGTGTATGTTACCTATTACATGCAATTATCAATCTTTTCCTTTACTGGACATGCATTATTTGCAATTTTGCAGAACTTCTGAAATGCCCCAGCATATCGTAGAGCATCCTCGTGCTCTTTTATGAACTGCCGGGTCCTTCTCGTTATTTATAATAAAAAGATGGAAGCAACCAAGTTTATTTACCCTTTGTTCTGATGTTCGTTTCATTTATCATGTAGGAATGGACGTTATCTCCAGCATTGCAACCATCCCTACCTATAAACCAGGTGAAAGGATCCAATTCTTCAATGATTTTGCACAGCTGATTGGCGATGAAAGAGCTCAATCTGCTAGAGCCATGTGGGATCGCCCACAGAAAACTGTGTATATCAGCGGTTGTGGGGAGCTGAAAGTGACCAAGCCATCCCTTTCCCCTCCTAGCTTGCCATGACAAGTACTGTATAGATGCCATTTTCGTGTAATTACTATTCCATGTAGCTGTATCTCTACCTATAATATGATATTCTGTATCTTACATAAAAAAATGAAAACCAATACCTCCACCCACTGGACGCTGTGCCGTATTTTCCCTCCTCACCACAGACCGGGCTGTAAGTATGGCTGGTCAGTGCTGACATATCACCACTGACAGGAAGCCGAAGCGACCGGTTAGTGATGGGTCTCACCAAGGAGGGGACAAACGACTCATCACTGGCTAGTCGGCTAGTGGCTTGTCAGTGTTTACTTACTTGAATAGCCCTCCCAGACTCATCACTAACCGGTCATGGCCGGCCCGTCAGTGATGAACGCTACCACTGACAGGCGGCCTTGAGCCGTCATTGTTGAAGTGATTTGTAGTAGGGAGTCAACAACATGATGATCAAAGGTGTCCTATTTGTCACATTTGACAGAGCCTTGCAGATAGCAGCAATATCCACCATGAACAACAGATCCCCACCACAAAGGAAAACATAAAACCAGGAAAAGGCTTGCCAAATAGGGGAAGGGCAGCAGCAGCTGGCATCCAGAAGACCAGAACAACTTCAACAGAACCCCAAACCACCCTAACAGCGAGGCAGGTAAAAAAAAGAGATGTCTAGCAGTTTCAGTTCGATCATTGCCAGTCCAATTCGGCTTATGCATATTTTCTCTAGTAAGCATCGAGTCTTTAGAGGCATTTTCGTACGCCAGATCCATCTATAATGAGATCCTGCAGCATCTATACATAGACGGAGAAAAAGAAGGGGAAAAAATGCTACTGATACTTGGACTTAGACAGTAGTGAGTAGTGTCAGGTTCATCAGGAAAATTCCTGGAAGTAGAATGATAAAAAATTAATGCCATTCAATTATTCCAATAGTCATCAGGAAAATTCCTGGAAGTCAAGTGATCGACAATCAACGCCATTCCATAATTCCAATAGCCACCAGGAAAATTCCTGGAAGTCAAATGATCAACGATTAAGGCCATTCCCTTATTCCACTGGTCATCAGGAAAATTCCTGGAAGGCAAATGATCAGCAATGCCATTCCATACCATATTGTTTCAATAGTCATCAGGAAAATTCCTCGAAGACAAGAGCGCCATTCCTCTGTTCCAACAGTTCAGCTCAAGGTGACGCCTGAAAGGGATGTTCGGGCTGCAATTCATGCGACCTGTAATGGTACATTTTTGTTTTTGACAAATGTCAGAATGCACATGAATTTTTCGAAGAAACTTTCCTAGTAGCAAAATCTACATCCGTAAATTTAAGAAAGGATTTGAACTTATGCATGCAGGTTTTCATAAGTTGCTACAACTGCACAACTGCAGTTCACATCCTTAAAAGGATTACTGCCTTAGTTCAGAGCGAAACACTGAAACCACATTAAAGGGATACAGCATTTCATAACTTGACCAACAATGATTCTATGCAACATTCCGAGAAGTTTCATAATAAGCCAACTTAGTTGAAGTTTTCCATCAACAAAAGTCAAGCATGATTACAACTTGGTACTCTGATAAGGAAACCTAATAAGAAGTTATAAACTGATCTCTACACCAGCTTCTTCCAATTATTGCTGAAGCACACTGATACTATGAACAAACACTCTCTCTTTGCACCTTCTCAAATTCTTCGGCAACAAGGAGAAAACCAGAGCAGCATATCATCTCAGAATGACGCCTGCTTCATGAAAATTAAGACTTCTACACCCATTTCTTCAGCAGCTAAGCAAGCGAAACCAGATCAAATATCTATCATCAGCCATGGGAACCTAGCTATATATGCCGACCAGGCGACTTCAGCGGTCGCTGTTTCCTTCTAGATAATGGGAGCTTTACTCGCTTCGGTTATCTTACCAACATAACATATATACTTTCCATCCTACTCTACTATGATCTCAGGTAGTTTCAACATGCTGTGGCTGCAGCAGCTGCGCGCCCTAGTCCTGCAACACCTGCGGACTATTCCGGTACGACCAACCGGCCAGCTTGAACAAACTTCTTTGCCCTTGCTTTCACATCCCTTGCTGCTCACCGTACTGTGACAGTTTCCCCTGCTGCAATCTGTCGGAGCCGGGACGTGATCCTTGACCTTCAGGTGATGCCCACACGCTTCCTCTTTGTGCTCTTTGATGCACTGGATCTCCTGCTCATGGTGATCAGGCAATGCGCTCTCGATAGATATCGACAGCTCTGGAACTGGATCAGCCGCACTGTCGTCATGCTTATGGCCATGGCAGGAATGCGCATCTGCGACATGCACTGTTTGCTCTTCATCACAGCAATGATGCTCATGGTTCTGGTCGTGGCAAGCATGCTCAGTGGCACAAAGCAAGCTGATTGGTTCTTCACAGTGCTTGTGATCATGGCAATCATGCTCATCGGCAGAATGTGAACTGTTGGGTTCTTGGTGGTGGTTATGTTCATGGTCATGGCAATCATGCTTGTTCGCAGTGGGGTGAGGGTTGCAGATGTTGTGGGTATGGGCATGACCATGGGAAACATGCTTGCTTGTGACCATCTGGCTGCTCGTCTCTTTGCAGTGGCTATGGCCATGTCCATGATCATGGCAGCCATGCTTGTCTGTGGAATGCAGGTTGCTCGGCTCTTTGTGGTGGTCATGCTCATGGTGATGATCATGGCAGCCATGCTTGCCTGTGGAATGCAGGTTGCTAGGCTCTTTGTGGTGATCATGCTCATGGTGATGATCATGGCAAGAAGAATGCTTACCTGCAGATACATGCTCATGGTGGTGACCATCGGAGCAGTGGTGGGAAGTACCATGCCCATGCTTTCTTGAGTGAGAAGAAGCACAGGATTTCTTCGCCACCTTTCCACTGCCTTTCTCCCTCAGTAGCAGCATGCTGTACATGATCACCAGCAAGCATGTGCCAACATCAGCAAGGACTGCTGCCCAAATAAGCGGATGCCCGGCAAACGCAAGCCCAACAATTGCAAGCTTCGTGGTCACCGAGAAGACAATGTTCACGACGATGGTCCGGTGTGTCCTCCTGGCCAGCTTGATTGCCTTTGGGATCCTGCGGATGTCATTCGACATCAGAGTAATGTGACTCGTCTCCATTGCGACAGCTGAACCGGACACGCCCATGGAGACTCCAACATCAGCCTTAGCCAATGCCGGGGCATCATTCATGCCGTCGCCAATCATCAGTGTAGGGCCATCTCCTGCCTTCAGTTCATCTACAATTCTCACTTTGTCTTCAGGCAGAAGTTCAGAGTGAACCTCAGCCAGGATGTTCCCCAGCTGCCACAAAAGGTAAAGAAACAGCAAAATCAGAAGGTGTTGCATTTGTATCCACTAGAGAAAGGAAAATACAAAACAATAAGATCCACCTATTCTCCAGAAGAAAAAGAAGAAATCATTACCTGGTTCTGTGCATATGTGGCAGCGGCAGTACTATCGCCAGTAAGCATCACTGACTTGATGCCCAGTGATCTCAACTCCTTGATGGCCTCGGCTGCCCCAGTTCGGCAAGAATCCGAGAGGCTGAATACCCCAATCAATTCCTTGTTGCAGGCCACATATCCGATGGTAACTCCTTTCATGTGTTCTACTATGTCTGGAACTAGAACAAAAAAAGTTGCACATGATCAGTTAACAGCTCAAGATTTCAACAGAAAACTGTGTTTCGATTGAACAAAATAGAAGAATGAAGCAAAATATCCTGCAAATAGCGCTAATTTCAGTAACTTCATGCATGGGTAGGTTTATCTCTTACTAAACAGAAAGTTCAATGGTAAATAGCAAAAGAATGTTGCCAACATTGAATATGTAAATGCTGAGTTCAGATTTCACCAACCTGTTTGACACGATGCCCTTGCCAAGATCCTTTTGTTCCCAACATATACGCCCTCTCCATCAATTTCACCGTAAATCCCCTCGCCAGGATAGATTTGAAACTCAGCAACATTTTCTGATTTTGGCTCTACAGAGTTTGATTGAGCATAACCAACAAGAGCAGATGCCATTGGGTGGCTCGACCTGCTCTCGATGCTTGAAACCCTGCAACAATCATGAAATTAAAATACTACAGGAAGATCGAAGCACATAATGTCTTTGAAGAACTTTGAACATTCTGATATGGAAGCCACACTCACCAGTAAACAAGTTGTTGCTTCGAAACACGCTCACCAACTGTCTGAAACTCCTCGACAGAGAACTCTCCCCTAGTGATTGTACCAGTCTTGTCGAAGGCAGCAACTTTGATACTGGCCAAGGACTCAAGGACATCCCCTCCTTTGATGAGGAGCCCCGTCCTCGCGGCCCTCAGTAGCGCGCAGAAGGTTGCCACGGGTGTGGACAGCACCAGAGCGCATGGACAGGCACTCACCAGGAGAACTAGGGCCAGTTCAAACCAGTGTCTTAGGTTGCGTGCTTTGACACACACAGGGATCACTGCCACTGCGGCAGACATGAAAATAACAGCTGCGAGGTGCAACCAAAGATCACAGTAAGTAAAACAAATCCGATCCGAAATTGTCCATGACTAAATTTTCGCTACAGGCATAGTCTCTTCCATCTGGCTTACCGGGTGTGTAGTACTTGGCGCAAGTGTCGATCAACCTCTGCGTACTGGATCGACTGTTTTGGGCTTCTTCAACGAGCCTTGCCATTTTGGCCACCGCAGAGTTGTCGGCCATAGCAGTTGTCCTCACAGAAATGTAACCTGACAGATCACCAATATAGAATCAGTGATCAGAGGTGCATTTTAAGCATCGCGGTAAATGTCGATTCCAGTGGCAATGTAGTATGTATTACCATCTATGTTGAGCGTGCCAGCCCAGACCTGGGAGTCTGTCTGCTTGGACACTGGGAAGGATTCCCCAGTGAGGGTGCTCTCGTCGACCTCACTCCGTCCATCAACAACAACACCGTCGATCGGCACGACTTCCCCTGCCTTGACAGCTATTACTGTATTGATCTTCACATCCTGGGTAGCAACCACCTGCCCAGTCTCCGCTAGAACCGCATTTTGTGGTGCCATGCTCATTAGTGACGACATGCCAGCAGTGGCCTGCATGTCAAAAGAGTATTTAATCAGATTTTTTCAGGGACAAAGTAGTGCAAAAAAAAAATATTGCCAATTTAGACATAGTTAATGATTTCTGTTGCTTTTTTAGAAGACATTACTTTTAGTGGTTGCCTTCAGCTCATCATCTTACCAAAATTATTGGCGTGGCTTTCACTAATCATGTTTTACACCTAGATATGAGTGTATATGCATGTTTGAGTCCACTAGATATAAAGTTCATTAGTCTATTGGATGATAATTGAAAGCTGATGTTATGCTAAAAAGGTGATACAATCAGCGAAACGGGCTGGCTCTATTCCAACCTACTACGTACGCCTAGAATGGCAGACCAAAATATGTTCACACGTCTATCAGTGGGGCTAGTGCACATCAAAATCAACATGCCTTGTTATGCTGCATCAGCATGAATATGTGCTCCTAGCCGCGCCTTGTCGAAAAAAAAAAACTACCTTTCCTGGTAAGTGGGATCATGAGAGGACCTCACAGCTCTGATCTCTTAGGTGAAAGGAATTTGTGGACAACATACCTTGCCGCAGGCCCTGGTCTCGAGCCATTCGGCTATGGTGAAGAGGAAGACAATGAACCCGGCCTCAGAATAGTCCTTGAGAGCTATGGCCCCAGCAACTGCAAACAAAGCAAGTAAAACAAGTGAGCCATTGGCTATTCAATTGCCACCATCCATTTCCTGCCAAAATTGCCACAATTTATGGGACGGCAGAGCACCTAAAAGGAAATGGCTGTAAATATGTGACGATGACAAGATACCGTTCCTCCAAGACGAGTAGATTAAGCCAACAAGTCAGTGCCAACAGGTATATAGTTTTTTACGGAAAGTGGTGATTATATATACACACAGACTACAAGTTCCCTAGATACAACTTTCCTTTTATATTACCACTGCAAATAGAAACTGACACCTACTCTCATAATTAAGTCTCCATCAAAAGATCTGAGATGCTGACACATTTTTATCTGCTGATCTGAACAGAAATTTTGTTTTCTAGCATAGTATTATAGAATACATAAACAAATATAAATTCTGACCAAAGTTCCTATGCTGATCCTTTCATGAATCTGAGCAATCTTGACAGCACAAAAATCAGAACGCTAGAAAGACCGATTTGAGCAAAGTGTTGCTTATTCTAAGTGGAATCCGATACCCTATCTGAGATGCGACATCGCCACATGGAGAGGGAAGGAAGCAGATTTTTGTCCATTTGGCATAAACCTTAGCATCAGAGCAAACCTATCCCTTTGGTGCAGTTCAAAGTGGGGGGGTCCCTACAGGAACAACACCAAGGGGAAAGTTTCAGCAAGTGAGACATAAGCTTTTAGTAGTATCTTTCCAGAGCCTGTTTTCCCACTAGGCTAAGCACCCACCATGCATACTGGTGCAAGGAAGCAACCTGTATTGACCCCAGTTTCCTGGGTGACTTTTTTGCCTTTTTTTCAGCGATGTTTAACACCTAACAACATCATCAGTACTTCCAATGATTCAGTCTGTGGTTTTTCGTTAATTAACTAGGCAACTCTCTCCTGCTTAATTAATCGATGAGGCAAAGTTTTTGCCTCCGTTTAAAAAAAAATGTTTCCCCGGAGTGGTAGCGGGTGTTGAGCGTATACGAAGCGACAGAAGATAGGGACATAAAATTTCTTCTAGAACAAGGCCCTGATTGGCATGGCGGTGGACTTATAAAATTACTCATGTCTTCCTCTCTTTTGAATTTTTGATGTGGTAACCAGTTCAAAGCATTTTTTAATTCAGATGTATAAACAAAATCTTACCAGGAGTGGTAAGGATTCCTCTGCCAAACTAGCAGATTCTGCACGAGTTAAACACATCGCGTTCGCGCACCACAACTACCTAGGCAATTTATTTATTCTTTTAGAAAATGGATGAGCTTTATTTTTTTGCAACTAGGCTATTTGGGGTGTGTGTGTGTGTGTGTGTGTGTGGTGGGGGGAGGGGGGGACCCAAAGATTCATGAGAGTAAGGATACACCATAACTGCATGAATCTAACAGGAAAAAGGCAAGCCCAGTGACATGAAACATATGTTGTGTGTGTGTGTGCAGGCTACAGATCACATGCTGAGTTTACAGAAAGTGGTGATTATATACACACAAAATTATGACTGTGAATAGAAACTTGGACCCCTCCTCTCATAATTGAGTCCATCAAAAGATTTGAGACGCTGGCACATTTTGATCTGCTGGTCTGAACAGACAATTTGTTTTCTAGCAATAGTAGTGGGGAAAGAAAAACTCTGTTCAAGTTCCTTTCATGAAACTGAGGTATCTTGACAGCCAGAACTCTAGAGAGACCGAGCAAAGTTTGCTCATTCAAAGTGGAATCTGGGATGCGACATCGCCACATGGGGAGGAAAGGAAGTGGATTTCTGTCCATTCAGCATAAAACACTAGCATCGCAACAACCTAGCGTTTTGGCTACAGGAACACCACCACCAATCTAGATGTGCCATAGACAGACTCGATCCAGAACTCCCAGGGGGGTTCTGGATGGGTTTCTGGGAAGTTTCAGCAAGCGAGACATCGCAAGCTCTGAGTATCTTTCCAGAGCCTGTTTTGGTTCTGCTCTCCCACAATAGCCAGCTAAGCACCCACCATGCATGCTGGCACTGGTGCAAGGAAGCAACCTGCCTTGACCGTAGTTTCCTGGGCGACTCTTATTTTCGGCATATTGGCACCACTGCTAACAACAACACCATCAGTTGTTCCAGTGATTCGGGTCTTTGGTTGAATGTGTTCTCCCCCGATCCAAAGTGCTAGCGATCGTTGCGTCAGCGTCGTCTACGAAGGTAAGATAACGACACGAATTTTCTAGGATTTTTCCATGTAGTAACTACTAGTTCAAAGATTTTTTGTTAACTCAGATGTAAAAAGCAAAAAAAACTTGCCAGAATTAGCAAGGATTCCTCTGCCTAACTAGATTCGGCACGAGCCAAGCACGGCACCTTATGCTCTGCACCTAGCATGGCTTTTTTTTGTTTATTTATTTTTAGAAAATGGATGAGCTTTTATTTCACTTGGCTTCCTCTGCAAGTAGCCAGGCTAAGTGGGGTGACCCAAAGATTCATGAATTTAAGGATATATACAACATGACTGCATAATATTAATATTAATCGCATGCTATGAATCTAGACAGAAAAAAAAGGCAAGCCCAGTCACGTGAAACACATGCTCATCAGAATGAACATCAGCATCAGAATGGTTCAGAAGGTGGCAAGCGTTGGCCTTACCTGCGATGAGCATGAGTATGTTGACGTCCATGGTGCGCCGCCGGAGCGCGGCGACGCTCCTGAGCACGATGGGCGGCAGGCCGGCAGCCGCCCCCGCCACGGCGAACCACTTGAGCGGCCGCCAGAAGTGCTCGAAGAGCGAGACGACGAGAAGGACCCCGCAGACGAGCACGTACGGGCTGGGCCATTTGTTGGACACCTTGCTCTGCCCGGCGCCGCCGTAGGCCCGCACCGACGCCTCCAGCCTCGCCCCGTTCAGCGCCCTGACTGCAGGATTGGATGTTTTTGTTTTGATACAGTTCAGAACTTGCAGTTTCAGATAATATATTTATTGAATAAATAATGGTTAGGTAAACACTTGTGAAATCCATACTGTAATAATAATCAGATTTTTTTTTGTGAACCAACACATTTGGCAAAAAACTAGACTAAAAATCAGTACAAAAACCAAGGACTTGACCAGAACGGAAAGCGCATAAGAAATTCAGAGAGAAGAAAGGTCGTTTAGAAAAGAACTAGTGACTTTGCGTGATCCTTCACGAGGTTCGATATGTTCTCCCGTCGCTGCAACTGCAAGTAAACAAAGTTCGGGTACGATTTCTTTTTTAAAGTCCAAACCCCGTACCCCAGAACTCCGGCGACGGTGAAGTTGGTTCACGTCGGCGGTCGGCCAGTTTTAAAATCCAGAACCATCCGGCCCAGGGCCGTCGTCATCGGAATTTATGAGGCGGCAGGCAGCACGTTACTGCTACCAGAAAGGCCGGATTAGTTTTTCAGTTTTTATTATCCGGTTGCAACGGCGACTCCGGTCTGCTCTGCTCCAGTTGTCCGAAGTCCAGCGACTCCAGCCCCCGGCGAGTCAAAATCCAATTAAAAACCACGGATTACAGGGAAAAGTTAGTGATGAAGGGCGAAAGCCGGCGGTTTTCACCGGAGCCCACGGAGTAACGGCGACACAAACGAGGAACTACACGTCTGACATGCAAGGAAGACGACAGTTGGATGACCGGGTCACGAGGGCCCGCCGGCCGGGATGGCGGAGGGATCTCGGGGGAAAGCGGGAGGGGGTTGCATGCGTGTGCGCGTGTGCTTACCGATCTGGGCCGTGGAGATTGCGGCGGCGTCGTGGAGGACGATGACGGTCCGGGAGGGCACGACGACGGTGACCTTGTGCACGCCGGCGAGCGGCTCGAGCAGCTTCTCCACTAGCGGCACCTCCGACGGGCAGCAGATGCCCAGCACGTCGAAGTAGCTCTTCTCCAGCTTGCCCGCCGGCGCCGCCGAGTCCCCCATCGCTCCCTCTCCGTACACTTGTTCGCTCCCAGTCCCACTTCTTTGCGCGCCTCTCTCACCTCCCTCTGCCTGCGCGCGACACGGCAGCAAGAAGAGTTAGAGGAGCGGAGCAGAGCAATCTTGGCGTGCGGTGTTGGTGATGTATGTATGGTGGTAGGTTCGGAGGCGCTTCTAGAAATTTAATATCCCTGGATTCCGCGCGCCCGCCATTAACTGGCCAGCCCACCTACCTCGCGACGGCGGGAAGCGCGGAGCGGAAGAAGAAGAAGGAGACGAGGAGGATGGTGGTGATGCAGAGGCAGAGGAGGGGAGCGGGTATATAACGCGGAGCGGAGCAGGAAACGGTGCGGGCAGGCGTAGGACGGGGAGAAGGACGCGCACTGGGATTCCGGGGGAGCCTACCAGCAGTGCCCAGTCCACTGGGATTCCTGGGGAGTACAACACGGATTGGACGGAGGGATGGGGAGGGAGAGGCGTGATGAACTGCGGTTAGGGGTGCGTGCGTGCGTGATCCCGGCCGGAAAGCCGAGGGAGACGGCTTATGGGGAAGGGAAGGGAAGGGAAGGGAAGGTTTGGTTCGGAGGCCCGGGTTGATTAACCGCCTCGCCCGCCTCATGTAAACGCAAGCCTCCCCCGTGGCTACATCAACCGCCTCGTCCTTTTAGTTTCCGTTTGGACCACGCCTAGTTTTAAGCCTGTCTTTTTCTGCACTATATCTTCTTCTCTACAGGGAGGACCCTTCCAAGTGTTTCTTTTAGAATGCCAAAGTTACCCAATAAATGTACTCCCTCAGTCCCAAAATAAGTGTCTTAAGCTTAATACAAGTTTGTACTAGAGCTAATACAAAGTTGAGACACTTATTTTAGGACGGAGGGAGTAGTTTTAAATATTTTGAGACGTTTGGGCTAAAATGAAAGCCCACTCTATGGCAGTACAACTAGCACCAGAAACAATAAAAATTGCATTCAGATCCGTAGATCATCTAGCGATGGCTACATATGCTGAAGCGAGCAAAAGGCACGCCCACCATCATCGCCCCTCCCTCGTCGGGGCCGGGCAAAACTTGTTATAGTAGACAGTCGGAAAGTCATCGTGCTAAGGCCCCAGACCAACGCACTAGAATAGCAACCGCCATCGATGAAGAGTAGCGTAGATCGGAAGGATCTAACCTGAAGACACACGAACGTAGATGAACGGTGACCAGATCCGAGCAAATCTATTGAAGACAGATCTGTGGAGACAAATATCCACATGCCCACCGACGATGCTAGACGCACCACCGACACGAAGTCTGGGCGGGGAGAACTTTATTCCGTCTTTAGAGACCTGCTGCCGCCTCGCCTTGCTGAGCAGGACACAAACCCTAGCAAAACTCAAATAAACGTCTAAAAGCTGAGCACTCCCGCTGGCAAGAGCTAGGGCCGCTATGCCCCCGTGGCACTAAGGCCATCAGAGATGAGACGGACCGACGGTGACGCCAGCGGGAGGCGGAGGAACCCTAAAGTTTTCTTGAAGAGGAGACGTGAGAGACACATATACATACCCTCATTTGTATGAATACATGCATGCACGTACATCTTACCCCTACGAGTGCCTCCGAGAAAATAAGCCGGCATCATATCTTGAGATTGACGAAGTCACCACAGGCGTCTCATAGTCGATGAAAACATCTCCGCCTAGTGAATGAACATTGCCGGAAAGCTTGAAATAAATGTAGTAAAATGCAAGCACCAGTGCCAACAAGTCTAGGTCTTGAACCCTAATGAGTTGGTTCGATCATAAGACATCTAATCATTTAAACTACGCTAAACTTTTGTGGTATTTCTTTTGTAGGGAATTAACAAACCCTTAGGCACCTGACCTTATAAGATAAAAAAAAACTATTTGCAACGTGTATTCTTAGGTAAATGCCGACCAATCAACTTCATAATGCTGCAAAATACGATGGTACTTGGTAAACGGTGATAATTCGTGCCTATATCTTTCAAAATTGTGTTGTATTAAAAATACTCTGCATCTAATCCAAACACCGAATAAAGTTGAAGAACTATGCAAGATTGAACTTAAAGCTACGCATATCTTTATTACTAGTAGCGAAAGAGCCCGTTGAGGGAGTCCTGGATTAAGGGGTCCTCGGACAGCCGGACTATATACTTTAGACGGACTGTTGGATTAAGGGGTCCTCGGACAGCCTGGAGAAGGCTCACCCTCCCACGACTATCATCTACTCGAAGAGACCCTTGGAGCTCCTTCACATGGATCTCTTTGGGCCTCCATCCTTTGATAGTCTTGGGGGTAGAAAGTATTGCTTGGTGATAGTTGATGATTACTCAAGGTACACTTGGGTATATTTCTTCAAGAGGAAGAGTGAAACTCAACAAACTGTCATCGACTTTGCAAATGAAGCTCAAAGTCAACACGAAGCAAAGATCTTGACAATAAGAAGTGACAACAGCATCGAGTTCAAGAACTACACCTTGGATGAGTTTCTTAGTGATGAGGGGATCAAGCATCAATATTCTGCACCGTACACCCCTCAACAAAATGGTGTAGCGGAGAGGAAGAGCCGGACGTTGATGGATGCGACAAGGACCATGATGGCGGAGTGCAAGTCTCCTTATAAATTTTGGGCCGAAGCCATCAACACCGTGTGTCATGCATCCAATCGGCTCTATCTCCGCAAAGGCTTGAACAAGACTCCATATGGAATACTCACCGGTAACAAGCCCAACCTCAAGTACTTATGGGTGTTTGGTTGTAAGTGTTTCATTCTCAAGGAAGGTGTTCGTTTGTCTAAATTTGAGGCTAGAGCTCATGAGGGCATATTTGTTGGTTATGCTACAAACTCCCATGCTTACCGTGTCCTCAACAAGTCCACGGGACTCATTGAGGAGACGTGCAACGTGGAGTTTCACGAGAATAATGGCTCCCAAGTGGAGCAAAGTGGTACTTGTGATGTAGGTGATGAAATTCCTCCCCAAGACATAAGAAGAATGGGTGTTGGTCATATCCTACCCATTGAGGAACCCCTTGTGGCCGAAGGAGAAGGACAATGCTCCACTCAAGTGGAGCCATCACCGACCCAAGACCCACACGCTTCCAAAGAACAAAGTGAAGGCCCTCAACCTCGTGAACAAGACCAAGGGCAAGATCAACCTCAAGATGGTGGTGAGCCACCAAGTGATGCCCAAGGTCGAGTTCTCCCTTCCGAGCAAGTTCAAGATCAAGAGCAAGCTTAAGATCAAGATCAAGCTCAAGACGGCGCTCAAGATGATCAAGTTTCCGCTCCTCCTTTCACACTTGAGGAGGAATTAGAGCGTCGTGCCACTAAGATTGCTTCCAAGCTCACAACCAAAGGTCATCTCATGAAGAATGTGATTGTAAGCCTAAGAAAGGGGGTAAGCACTCGTAGACAATTAGCAAACTATTGTGAACATCACGCGTTTGTTTCTTGTGTCGAACCCCAAAAGGTCTATGCGGCGCTCGAGGATCCGGATTGGCTCAATGCCATGCAAGAAGAACTCAACAACTTCGAGCACAACCAAGTGTGGAGATTGGTGCCAAGGCCAACGGGGAATCATAACATCATTGGAACCAAGTGGATATTCAATAACAAGCAAGATGCTCATGGGATCATTGTTCGCAACAAGGCTCGCTTGGTGGCACAAGGCTACTCCCAAGTCGAGGGTATCGACTAAGGTGAAACCTTTGCTCCCGTTGCTCACCTTGAATCTATTCGTTTGTTGATTGCTTATGCTTCTCATCATAATTTCAAGTTGCAACAAATGGATGTTAAGAGTGCTTTTCTTAATGGTCCTATTAATGAGTTGGTGTATGCCAAACAACCCCCGGGGTTCGAGGACCCCTATTTCTCCGATCATGTGTACCAACTCGACAAGGCACTCTATGGCCTTAAACAAGCCCCACATGCGTGGTATAAGCACCTTACCGAGTTGTTGCAAGATCGTGGGTTTGAAATTGGGAAAATCAACCCCCACTCTTTTTACTAAGAAGGTCAAAGTGGAGTTGTTTGTATGCCAACTATATGTTGATGATATTATCTTTGGTTCCCCTAACAAATCTTTCAATGAGGAATTTGCCGCTCTCATGACCTCAAAGTTCAAGATGTCTATGATGGGAGAGTTGAAGTTCTTTCTCGGGTTCGAAATCAAGCAAAGAAGAGAAGGAACCTTCATCAACCAAGCCAAATACACTCAAGACATGCTCAAGAGATTCAAGCTAAGTGATGTCAAGCCAGCTTCCACTCCAATGCCCATCAAATGCAAACTTTACATTGATCCCAATGGTAAAGCGGTGGATCAAAAGGTATATTGCTCCATGATTGGATCCTTGCTTTACCTTTGTGCATCTAGACCAAATATCATGTTGAGTGTCGGAATTTGTGCATGTTTTCAAGCCGCACCTAAGGAAAGCCACTTTTTGGCGGTCAAGCGAATCTTTCGATATTTGGCTCATACCCCAAACTTTGGCTTATGGTACCCAAGAGGAGCCAACTTTGATCTTTTGGGATATTCACACTCAGATTGGGAGGGAGACAAAGTGGATAGGAAGTCCACTTCCGGAGGGTGCCAATTTCTTGGTTGCTCTTTGGTGAGTTGGTCTTCTAAGAAGCAAAGTTGTGTGTCTCTCTCGTCCACCGAGGCAGAGTATGTGGCTGCCGGTAGTTTTCATGCTCAACTTCTATGGATGAGGCAAACTTTGAAGGATTACAGTGTCACTTGTGACGAAGTGCCTCTTTGGTGTGACAATGAAAGTGCCATCAAGATCTCTCTCAACCCGGTGCAACACTTCAAGATGAACGATATTGAGATTCGGTATCACTTCATCCGGGATCACATTAGGCGAGGGGAGATCAAGCTCAAGTATGTCAACACTCATGATAACCTTGCAGATATTTTCACGAAGCCCTTGGATGAAGCTAGATTTCATGAGTTAAGGCATGAGCTAAATATCATTGATTCGAGCACTGTAGCTTGAACCCTTGCACACCCCACCATACTCAACTTGATATCTTGTTTAGGTGTAGGCATGGACATAGGGGGAGTGTTGTTCTCTCAATGAACTCTCCCTCCCCCATTATGCATAAATTGATCAACTCTTTCACATTAGCCATTTTTATGGTACTTGTGCTTCAAAGACGAGTTTTGGTCATGGGCCCAAGGATAATTCTTCGCGGTGATATACCAATTGACTCATACATAGGTGGCTCCGGCCACCGCCCTCTCTTCTTGGGAGTTTTGGTTTTTTGTGTTGGCCGTTGTTGTCATTTGCCCTTGTTTGAGCCGTGTTTGTGTGTGTGTGTTGTCTCGCGTGCTAGCTCTTGGTGTGTCCGGTCATGTGAAGTTTGCGTTGCAAAGCCCGTTTTCTTCTCTCGTTTGCAAAACATGCATTTCCTTGGGTCTACGGTACTACCGTGGCTAGCCACGGTACTACTGCGGGAGCTGTGCACCGTACTACCACAACCAGCACATCAGTAATTTTTTACTGCCGTTGGTCGAGCGGTACTACCGCCTGGCATGCGGTACTTCCACCCGGGCGGTACTACCGCAATGAGGCGCGGTACTACCGCGTAGTCGTGAGCGCGTGGGGGTTAAGAGCGAGCCGGGGGAGTTCTAACTCCCCCATACCCATTCATCTCCTATTCCCCATGCCACGTCTCTCTCTCCTGCCCAAGAACGGGGCCGAAGAACCTCGCCGGATCTCCATCTCTGGCTGCTCTCCTCGGATTCCGACCGGTGGGATCTTCCCCACCTCACCCTCTTGCCATGGACCAAGGTTTTTCCTCAAGTCCCTCTCTTTTTGTTCCGTTCTTGTGCTTCTAGGTCTTGGGGAGATGCATGTGTTGTTCATGAGATTTTTGGCTAAATCTATGCAAGAGGGATTTGTAGGAGAGTGGTAGTGCAGTAAGCATGCTATTGGGATTGACACAATAGTCCAGTTTGATCAACGGTAGTACCGATCTAGTTTTGCGGTTGTTCTAGATCCAGATCCGCGGCTTATGTGGCGTTTTGTATCCGTGCGGTACTACCGCTCCTCTTGGAACGGTACTACCGCATCCACACTCATAATCTGCTCCACGCGGTACTACTGCTCCGTTGGAGCGGTACTACCGCTCGGAGCGCGGAAGTAAAAAATTACTTCTGCTCCGGGCGCGGTACTACCATGGCACCCCGGCACGGTACTACCACGGTTGGAGCGAATGTAATTTTTTACATCTGTACGCCGGCCCAGTACTACCGTAGAGGCAAATTTTGCCGTTTTATCATTCCAAATCTCTTGCTTATTGGTTTCTTTTGGCTTTGGCCTTGGTATTTGCATTGATCCTTCTCGTTTTCTTGCATGTTCTTGTGGTGTGTGTCTAGGTGGTGGCTCCGGTTCCAATGTCCGTTGGTCGAATCCGGTCCGTGACACGGGCTTGAAGCGCCTGCGCAACCAAGATGAAGCTCCAAAAGGCTCCAATGCCTCCCAACGCAGAACCAAGCACACCGCCACCAAGCTCAAGGATCCCACAATGGGCATGGATGAGATACCTCTGGCTGAGTTTATCACTCGAAGGAAGATCAACCCCGATGTGAATCCCCGTGCAAATTTTAGAGGGAATGATCTGTTCTGGACCAAGCAGCAGAATCTTATCTATCTGGATGTGATCAAGGCTAAGCAGAACATCTACGTGGACGTGCACTAGATTGACATGAACCATATGAGGCAGGAGAAGCACCGTGACTATTTTGGTGAGGCTTTGGACCTAGTGGAGCAGTTTTGCATTGAGCACATGCTCACCTTTCACATGGACTTTGACCCCGAGATTGTGGCTCACTTCTTCGGTTCGGTCCATTTCCATTTTGATGAGGCACGGACCATGACCTAGATGACCAATGGATAGCAAATGACTGCTAAGTCGAAGGACTTCATGGATTTGCTTCAGGTTCCCGATAAGGGGCTCGACACGCCCATTGGAGTTCGCCCTCATGCCAATCCTGAGTCAGCCAACAAGAACAAGCTGCAACCCTACTTTGTTGAGAAAACGCTTCCCAGTAAGAAGAAGGTGTGGGTGCTGAACTCTTTCCTTGAAATCATGCATCAGATCTTCCGCAACACCCTCTTTTCGCGCATCGGTGACAAGGACAAGGTGCATGCCTATCTTGTGGATATGATGCTCATGTGTGAGGAGGCGCGTCATTCTCAGACGCAACCACTTGATGTCTCACATATCATGTGGTGCGAGCTATAGTTTGCGGTGTTCAACCGTAAGGTGCCCATTACCTGTTCCACTTGATCTCCAAGACCTGGGAGAAGCTCTTTCCCGATGATGAGTCTGTTGCCCCCGGCTGGATTCGTCATGAGCCCGTCAAGCTCCGCATCAAGAGCCAATGGGCTAACACCACTACCAGTGCAGAGGCAGAGGCTTCCAAGATGGATGTGGATGAGGATGAGATCGAGGAGGAGGAAGCGGATGAGGACAACTCTGATGGATACATTCCTCCCTCCATTGAGCCCTCATGGGCTAAGAAGCTAAAGACCAAGATGAAGAAGCTGTTCTGCATGCAGGCGCAGGGGCAGTACAAGTCCTATGTTGCCTCCAAGGAGAGTCGCCAGCGCGATAAGAGGATATTGAGGACCTTTGGCGGTATTGTGACCAGTGGCTCTGAGGAAGTCATCACTCCGGAGAATGCCTGGCTAGCCTACCAGGGGTATCAGTGGACGGAGTCAGAGGAGGAGACCATTCCCACTGTCGAGACCGATGAAGAGTCGTTCTCAGCCTAAGCTACCACCTGTGTCATAGGTGTCCTCTCTGCCTTTTTGGTGTCTCGATGCCAAAGGGGGAGAGAGTGTAGGATTTGCGCGTCTTGTGTCATGTGTTTAGCCTTATCACTTTGCTTTCGGTCTGTTGAACCTCGTTTGCTTTCATTTGCTTTGGTTTGGTTTGTGCTCGTAAGACCAAGTTATCTATCATATGGTGTAAGACATATGCACTCTATCTTATTGTCTTAGTTTCTTAAGTCATTCGTGAGCCTATGCTATCTTGTGCCCTTCTCGTTATGCTCACTCTCGTTATCTTACCTACTTACTTAGTGTTAGTTATATTGTTACAAGTGATGTCTTGGCTATAAAATATAGGGAGAGGGTTGATCCTAGTATGTGTGCCGTGCAGTCCAAAGCACTTCTCTAGAGTGCACACATCTAGGGGGAGCCCATCTATATTTTATAGATGGTGGGTTTGCCGTTGTTTCATTTTTATCATTATATGCAAATCCAGTTTTGTCATCAATCCACCAAAAAGGGGGAGATTGTAAGGGCATATTATCCCTTAGTAGTTTTCGTGATTGATGACAATGTGTTTGCGAACTAATCGTGTGCTTTGAGCGTTTCAGATATATCATGTCTAAACACAAGACGATTCAATGCCCCTCGAAGACTATTGAAGATGACGTTTCTCTATGTTTCTTTTCGGTGGATTTGAGTCGTAGAAAAGTTGTACTATTAAGAGGGCGTCCGCGTTGGGAAGGTTTGGGTGGAATCTCACGTACACGTCTGTTCCTTTGTGCACCCCCTTTCCTTTGGCTCTCTGGAGCTTCCTCTGTCTCTCCGTGTCTCTGCAAAATGAAGAACTCCTAATGTTGTTGTACTGAGGCTGGCGGTAGTACTGCTCTCCAGAGCGGTACTACCGCAGGCCCTTGTGGTAGTACCAGGCTCAGGCACGGTAGTACGTAGGCGCCCACGGTAGTACCGTGAGCTCTGGCCAGGCGCTGCTGCGCGAGCGGTAGTAGGGGCGGATGTAATTTTTTTCATCCGCGCCCCACGTGGTAGTACCGTGCCTTGGCGCAGTAGTACCATGGGCTCTAGCTAGGCACAACTGCATGAGCGGAAGTAGGGGCGGATGTAATTTTTTACATCCGCGCCCCTGCACGGTAGTACCGCTCCTGGTGTGCGGTAGTACCGTGTCGGATTTTTGCATAGATAAATACTCATCGGTTGTAGTCACGGATGCAATTTTTTATATCCGTGCCTACTTTGCCTGGACTATTCCTGCCTTGTGGTAGTATCGCAAGGGGGCGCGGTAGTATCGCGCCAGCGGTTCTACCGCCCCCTGTCGTAGCACATCAGGACGAGTCCAGTCCCTGCCACGCCCACGATAGTATTGTGGCCTGCCGCGGTAGTACCGCTCCTGTGGTGCGGTAGTACCGCGTGTCGCGGGCTGAGTTGGTGGGTAATGGTTGGAATTGTCCCTTGACTATAAAAGGGGTGTCTTCTTCCCCGAGTTTACCACCTCTTCCCTCTCTAAGCTCCATTGATGCTCTAAGCTCCATTTTCGCCCGATCTCTCTCCCTAGCCAATCAAACTTGTTGATTCTCTAGGGATTGGTTGAAAAGGCCCTGATCTACACTTCCACCAAGAGAAATTTTATTCCTCCCACTAATCCCTTGCGGATCTTGTTACTCTTGGGGTATTTGAGCACCCTAGACGGTTGAGGTCACCACAGAGCCATAGTCCATTGTGGTGAAGCTTCGTGGTGTCATTGGGAGCCTCCAATTAAGTTGTGGAGATTGCGCCAACCTTGTTTGTAAAGGTTCGGTCGCCGCCTCCAAGGGCACCAATAGTGGAATCACGGCATCTCACATTGTGTGAGGGCGTGAGGAGAGTACGGTGGCCCTAGTGACTTCTTGGGGAGCATTGTGCCTCCACACTGCTCCAACAAAGACGTACTTCCCCTCAAAAGGAAGGAACTTCAGTAACACATCCTTGTCTCCTTCGGTTCCGCTTTTGGTTATCTCTCACCTTTACTTGTGCAAGTTATATTGTGTTATATCGTTTGCTTGCTTGTGTGCTTCTTGTTGTTACATCATATAGGTTGCTCACCTAGTTGCACATCTAGACAACCTACTTTGATGCAAAGTTTAATTTGGTAAAGAAAAGATAAAAATTGTTAGTTGCCTATTCACCCCCCTCTAGTCAACTATATCGATCCTTTCAGCTGGTTAATTCACATAAAACACAAGTATTTTTTTGGTAAAAGAGACAATGTATAGACAAAAGCAATAGTCCCTTTATTAGTAGGTATAGATTGTAACAGGTTGTCATGGTTGGCTCTCCGCCACCTTGGACAAATATGGAAGTAAATAATACATAATTAATGCATATTGATAATGGATAAAGGAATAGGAGTTTTTTTAGGAAAGGACCTAGATCTATTATAAAGATTCATCAAAAGTATAAAGCACCTCAAACATACTAGAAATTATATCCACGTCCCTAGACCACCATAAGACCATTGTCACTGCCATAATGGGTTGTTATCACCGTTTCCACACCGAAGCTGACATGACATTATTGATGACAATTGGAAAGTCCTCGTGCAGGTGCCTCGAAGCCATAGTCATTGACGTTGAATCCTTGAATAGATCCAAAGAACCCGACATCAAATCTCGTCATCATGTATGCAGGGCAAAAAACCCTAACCTCGTCCTGTGGGGAGGTGTTAGAAATCTACGTTAGAGCTCCACCTAATATTCCTGAATAGACAAACTCAAGCGGGGTCGGTGCCTAGAAGATCGACTCAAAGATGAAACACCACCATCCCTACGAGCACCGCCCTTGCAAGAAGTAAATTCTAACTATCTACTAGACGGAGCCGAGGCACCAGGATTCCACTCCCTGTCTCCGGCCACCAGAGCGGTAGGAAGCATCAAATCGAGGGGGGGGGGGTGCCATGGCACCCCCTCCAAAATCGCAAAATAATTTTTTAATTTGTACTTTACACTGAATACATGATGATTTAATGCAATTTTGAGATTATTTATTGAGATTATGACAATGCGTAGATCAAAATTAATATTTGTAGTGTAATTTTTCACAAATTTTGTACTATGGCGCCCCCAAGATCGAAACTCTAGGTCCACCACTGGCGGTAGGCATAGGGGATGCAATACACAGGCTCGCCCAGGGAGATCGAGGGGAGGAAGGCTTCACTATATTTGCTTTGCAAGAGTGGAAAGAAAGAGTCATGCTTAAATAAATAACGGGATAATCAGTGATAATTTTTATAATGTACAAATAAGAGAGAAAATAATTTTTAATTACTACTCCCTTCGTTCACAAATATAAAATGTTTCTCCTAAATTGGATGTATATAAACAGGTACTTCCTCCATTCCCAAATATTTGTCTTTCTAGAGATTTCAACAAGTGATTACATACAAAGCAAAATGAGTGAATCTACACTTTAAAATATGTCTATATACATCTGTATGTTGTAGTTCGTTTGAAAATTCGAGAAAGACAAATATTTGGGAACAGGAAGAGTATTAATGAATTTGTTAACTCATTTCAATCCGTATATAATTTATATTAAAATATCCAAAATATATTATATTTGTGAATGGAGAGAGCATGCGATAATAGGTGAAAGAATATTGAGGATAGCTGATGTTAATTATAAAACTTCAGTTTCCTAGCTAGCAAACTCCAGTGCTTTGCATCCTAGGGAGGCGGCCAACCACTGGAATGGCCACAACAGCAGGATCAGATCTTGTGCTTGCTCGCGAATCAACTTGTGGTTGGATGGTTAGAGGGACTGTGGTATGCCCAGCCCACCAGGGTTTAAGTCCTGGTGCTCGCATTTATTCCTGGATTTATTTTAGGATTTCCGAAACATCGACGATGAGGTGCCTACGGTGACTTCGTAAATTTCAAGATGATATGCCGACTCAGTCTTTCGGAGGTGCTTATAGGGCTAGGGTATGCGTGTGTGCGTTCATAGGGGTGAGTATATGCGTGTGTATATGAGCGCTTTCGTGTGTACTGTGTTCAAAAAGATCTTGTGCCTGCTCAATCAGGCGCTAGGTTAGGAGGTGGGCTTCTACTGGGTTGGCTGCGCTCCCGTATGTCGAGGGCGTACCGGCGGCGTATCGACATTATTTTCGTTCATTTTAAAATCGTACAACATGATACTTTGAGGATGCGGGTATCGGGCGTATCAGCCACGTTCTTTACAAAGGTTGTGATGCCAGTGGGATCCACGCCATTGCCGCACGCGAGACTTTTCTCGTAGGATCAACCCATCTTCTCCGTCGGAACTGAAAATGTACAAAGCAGATGCTTAAAGCTTTCTCAAGTTTTTTCGCTAGAGCCTTGAAAAAACAAAAAAAAACAATAAGCGAATTTGACAGCGATTCCGACAAAAGAGTTCAAATTCAAACAATAAATCATATTTCACGCGCAAATAAAAGCATAATTTTGTAGGACAAACACGAAAGGACTTGCAAAAGCGACGACCATGTCCTTGATCATCTAGGTCGCTCTTCACTCCAGACCACCTCCATCGAGGTCATCGCCGCCCCCGAATCCATCGCCGGCACTTGTTCCAACTCCGGCAACGAAATCACCGGCGGGCGCACAGAATGCATCGACGATATTGGTTCCAAATTCCGATGAGAAAACATCGCCGACACTTGAACATGCACCGGCCGACGCAAGCATCCTCCTCTTCAAGATGTCCCTCCTTGCCATATCATGCCACTCTTTGGTGATGCCATCCATGTCATTGCGGTTCAATGTCATGATCCTATTCTCTTCGGCAAGAAGCTTGGACATGGCTTTGTTCTCAGCGGCACGTGCTCTTCTCTCCTCAATGGCCACCTTGCGCAACCCCTCATCCTTCAGCAATTGCCACTTCTCTTGCTTCTCCCATGCCTTCTTCTCGGTCAACTCTTTCTTTGTCTCCAATGTCTTCGCTAACATCAACTCATTTGATTGCACCATGGCATCTATCTTGTCCCGCAAGCTCGATGCTTCGTGTTCCCTCTTGATCTTCTCCTTTGTCTTCTTGTCACGATCGGGCTTGTTCAAGTTTCTGGGGCCATCATCATCTTCATATTCATCCAGGTTCGTAAGTGAACCTCTCTTCAGTGGGGATTCCTTGTCAATCAACTTCCTCTCGCACTCCTTGATCATATCCGAACAATGCTCTACCTTAAAAAATTTCCTTCAGAAGCTTCCATGTCTTTGTATCTTTGTTGGGCAATTTTGTCTTACACAATTTTAACAAAGTCAAATGATGCAATCACTTCATATGATGCAAAATGATGTACACAACTTGGTGCGTGGAAACGAACTCACATAGTCGCATTCCATGGTTCCACTTGGAGGTGCATTGTGTACTTGTTCCAAGCAAGCTTCCCAATGGCTGCAAATCGTCTTGATCACGTCCCAACGCCCTTGGAGTGACCGAAAGGTCCACAATGTCCTATTGGGATGCTTGGCCATCATGCGGAAATATTGATCTTCGATTCTTTGCCAATATCTATTGGAGGTTTGAGATGTGCCCGTGCAAGCATCAAGAGACACCACACTCCAAGCCTTGATCAAGATTATATCTTCCAAGATCGTGTAGTTCTTCGATCTCACACTTTTTTTGCTTGCGCTTCCTCATACGCCCCCTCATCTACCTCCTCCAATTCATCTTCACCACCATGATCATCCACACTGAAGGAAATATGCCATAGAGGCAATAATAAAGTTGTTATTTTATATTTCCTTATTCATGATAAATGTTTATTATTCATGCTAGAATTGCATTAACTAAAAACTTGATACATGTGTGGATACATAGACAAAACACCGTGTCCCTAGTATACCTCTACTTGACTAGCTCATTAATCAAAGATGGTTAAGTTTCCTAGCCATAGACATGTGTTGTCATTTGATGAACGGGTTCACATCATTAGGAGAATGATGTGATGGACAAGACCCATCCGTTAACTTAGCATTATGATCGTTCAGTTTTATTGCTACTACTTTCTTCATGTCAAATACATATTCCTCCGACTATGAGATTATGCAACTCTCAGATACCAGAGTGCTATCAAACGTCACAATGGAATTGGGTGATTATAAAGATGCTCTACAGGTATCTCCGAAGGTGTTTTTTGGGTTAGCATAGATCGAGATTAGGATTTGTCACTCCAAGTATCGGACAGGTATCTCTGGGCCCTCCCGGTAATGCACATCATAAGAAGCCTTGCAAGCAATGTGAATAATGAGTTAGTTGTGGGATGATGCATTATAGAACGAGTAAAGAGACTTACCAGTAACGAGATTGAACTAGGTATGAAGATACCGACGATCGAATCTCGGGCAAGTAACATACCGATAACAAAGGGAATAACGTATGTTGTCATAACGGTTCGACCGATAAAGATCTTCATAGAATATGTGGGATCCAATATGAGCATCCAGGTTCCGCTGTTGGTTATTGACGAGGGAGGTGTCTCAGTCATGTCTACATAGTTCTCGAACCCGTAGGGTCCGCACGCTTAACGTTTGATGACGATTTTGTAGTTTATGAGTTATGTGATTTGGTGACCGAATGTTGTTCGGAGTCCCGGATGAGATCACGGACATGACGAGGAGTCTAAGAAATGGTCGAGTGGTAAATAGTGATATATAGGACGATAGTATTCGGACACCGGAAGTGTTTTGAGGGTACCGGGTATGTATCGGGTCACCGGAAGGGGTTCCGGGCAAACCCCCGGCAAACTACATGGGCCTAATGGGCCAAGAGGGGGACAGACCAGCCCCTAAGGGGCTGGTGCGCCCCCATGTAGGCCGAATTGGGGGGAGGGGGAAGGAAAGGGGTGAAGAGAGAAGGAAGGGGAGGGATTCGGCCTCCCCCTTCCTTCCCTCCCCCTCCTCTTTCCTCCCCCCTCCGGTGGATATGGTAAGGGGGGATGCCGAATTGGGAGGCACCCAAGTAGGATTCCTCCTACTTGGGGCGCTCCCTTGGCTGCCTCTCCTCGCCTCCAACCTATATATATATATATATGTTGGGGGGCACCGCTAGAACATACATCATTGATTCCTAGCCGTGTGCGGCGCCCCCTCCACAGTTTACGCCTCCGGTCATATTCATGTAGTGCTTAGGCGAAGCCCTGCATGGGTTACTTCACCATCACCGTCACCATGCCATCGTGCTGACACAACTCTCTCTCGACACTTTGCTGGATCAAGAGTTTGAGGGACGTCATCGAGCTGAACGTGTGTAGAACTCGGAGGTGCCGTACGTTCGGTGCGTGATCAGTCGGAACGAGAAGAAGTTCAACTACATCAACCGCGTTAACAAACACATCCGCTTTCGGTCTACGAGGGTTAATGGACACACTATCCCCTTCTCGTTGCTATGCATCTCCTAGATAGATCTTGCGTGAGCGTAGGATTTTTTTGGAAATTGCATGCTACGTTTCCCAACAGTGGCATCTGAAGCAGGTTTATGCGTAGATGATATGAACGAGTAGAACACAAAGAGTTGTGGGCGGTGATCGTCATACTGCTCACCACCATTGTCTTATTTTGATTCGGCGGTATCGTTGGATGAAGCGGCCCGGACCAACCTTACATGACCATGTTCATGAGACCGGTTCCACCGACAGACATGCAACTAGTTTTGCATAAACGTGGATGGCGGGTGTCTGTTTCTCCAACTTTAGTTGAATTGAATTTGACTGCGGCCGGTCCTTGTTGAAGGTTAAAACAACAAACTTGATAAAGCTCCGTTGTGGTTTTGTGCCGTAGGTAAGAACGGTTATTGCTAGAAACCAGTAGCAGCCACGTAAAACTTGCAACAACAAAGTAGAGGACATCTAACTTGTTTTTGCAGGGCATGTTGTGATGTGATATGGTCAAGACATGATGTGATATATGTTGTTGTATGAGATGATCATGTTTTGTAAAAGTTATCATCAACTGGCAGGAGCCTTATGGTTGTCGCTTTATGGTATGAAATACAAACACCATGTCATTGCTTTAATTTATCACTAGGCGGTAGGGATAGTTGTAGAAGCCATAGTCGGCGAGACGACCACGACACTATGATGGAGATCAAGGTGTCAAGCCGGTGACGATGGAGATCTTGACGTTGCTTTGTAGATGGAGATCAAAAGTACAAGATGATGATGGCCATATCATGTCATATATTTTGATTGCATGTGATGTTTATCTTTATGCATCTTATTTTGCTTAGTACGGCGGTAGCATTATAAGATAATCCCTTAACTAAATTTCAAGGTATAAGTGTTCTCCCTGAGCATGCACCGTTGAGAAAGTTTTTCGTGCTGAGACACCACGTGATGATCGGGTGTGATAGGCTTTGCGTTCACATACAACGGGTGCAAGCTAGTTTTGCACATGCGGAATACTCGGGTTAAACTTGACGAGCCTAAACTACTAGGGAAAACCTTATACACAGAATCTTACCAGCAGTGCGGCCTAAAATTAGGCGTTACTGCTACTTAGCAGTAGCGCATGAGCGGTGACCGCACTACTACTAATATTGCCACGACGTAGCCACCAGACTAGAATAGTAGTATCGCCTGTTTTGTAAACGCGCTGCTGCTATCGAACTTAGCAGCAATGCGTTTCGCCAACACTCGCTACTGCTAAATTTAGTCCATTCGTTGCAACTAAGTTTAGTCCCACCTGGCTCTGCGAACAGGGTATTTACCACCTTAAATACGTTACTTCTCAAACCATCAAAACCACTTGGTCTTCATTGAACTCTATGTGTAGGATCTGTGGCCGCAATAGGAATCTTCACCGGTTCTTAAACCAACAAAGATTCCTATTGACAATTTAGATTCTACACAAAAAGATCATTGATGACCAATGTATTTTTGATTTTTTACATGCTTAGCCTTAGCTTAGGAGTAGCGCGTTTTGCAGAACGCGCTACTGCTAGAGGAATAGTAGTAGCGCTTTTCTACGTAAAAGCGCTAATGCTATGGAGTTTGGCAGTAGCGCTTTATCGTAACACGCGCTACTGCTAAATGCAACCTATCTCCCCCAACCGGCCGCCCCCACTCTCCCTCTCCACTCTTACTCTTCCCCCCGCACCCCCGTTGTCCGCGGCCGCCGCCGTCCCCCGACCACCATCGTCACCCGCTCCACTGAGGTAGTCCCTCCTTTCCTCCTCCTCCTCCCTCCTCCCTCCTCCCTACCACGCCCCTTCCTCCTCCTCCAGCCGCCCCTCCTCCCTCCTCCCTCCTCCTGCACCCAAGCCCTCCACCGGCAGCCCTCCTCCCACCCCCTTCTCCCTCCTCCCCCTCCTCCTCTTCCTCCGGCCCGCCCCCTCCTCCCTCCTTCCTCCCAACTAGTTAAAATTTTATTACTGTTCTTAGTTTAATTAGTAAGAAAATTAATTATTTTTATTTATAGTAAGTGCTTAGTTGAACTAGTTGAATTAATAGAACTAGTTTATTTTTAGTAAGAAAATTTAGGTATATGAGATTTGATGATCTAATTAAAATTTTACTATAGAACTAGTTTATTTTTAGTAAGAAAATTAATAGAACTAGTTTATTTTTAGTAAGTGCTTAGTTGAATTAGTTGAATTAATAGAACTAGTTGAATTTATGTCATATCACTTTGTCATCGAAGAATGTTATATGAGATTTGATGATCTAATTAAATTTTTACTCAGTGGAATATGCAGGCTTTGTAGAGTCGCGTCTCCTTGGAGTGATCGTCATCCGAGCTATCTCTACTTCCTCTACACCCGAGTCGGTGAGCTAAAAGTCCACCTCCTCCTTCTCCACTCCTCGGTGTTGAATAGAGTAGAACTAGGGTATTTAGTTATGCTTCTTAACCAAATGAAATGTTCGGATTATAAGATATATTGAAACGTTCGGATCAAAAGATATATTGAAATGTTTGGATTATAAGATATATTGAAATGTTTTTGTCAATATTGAACCATTGAAATGCAATGAGCACCAGTTTATGCTCATGTGGGAAGTGGTGATTCATTTTCGAGTGACCTATGTTTTGCTGGAGTGTTGATTCATTTCCGTTTTAGCAAATTTCAGGCTCTCGATATGTCCTATTTTAGCAAAGGTCATGCCGGATTTTTTCATGAATTTAAGCATGACTTGTGCTAGAATATGTAGGAAATATTGAGTGACCCGGATTTGCTAGAAATAGAATTAAATGACATTTCGAGTTGACTTTAAGTCTGTCGGGGCTCCATACATGACATAAAAAAACGGTGAGGGAGAGTCTCCACCATATATGAGAGAAAAATAATGCCGACTGTTGTCGTGGGGGTCACTTCTCCTTCTTCTCTTTGTGCTAGACCTTTGTTATGCACTAGGGGAAGAAGGAGTAGCGACCATCATCGACGGTCAGAAAATAGGTGAGGGAGTTTCCACCATATATGAGAGAAGAAGAATGCTGACTATTGTCGTGGGGGTCGCTTCTCCTTCTTTTGCTTGTGCTAGATATTTGTAATGCACTAGGGAAAGGAGGAGTACCATCACCGACGGTCGCAATATCAGAGAGGGAGAGCCCACCATATACGTGAGATGAGAGTTTAGGAAGGAAGACTCGACAGACCAAAAGTCAACCCGTTGCATACTGAGTAATAGTGATCTATGTGTTGAGTTTCCTGGTAGTTGCCTTCGATCGTTTTTTAATTAATGTTTCAACTATGAACATAGGAAATTTCTGATGATGAAAAGGAATTACGTATGTGTGAATACTGCGAAGATGAGCGCGGCTGTGCGACAGGCCTCACCTAGTTGGTGGTAGGCACTTCAGCATCAAGTTGGATGAGACATTCGAAGTGGATATAGTAAGCCACAACGACAAGTCTTTTTTCGTAATTAAGCATGACTTCTGCTTCTTTTGCTTCAACTTATAATTTTATTTTTTTACTATTCTACTAGCGTATCCCCTACCATGCAAGAATGTATGTCTTGGATAAGGCTGGTTTCAGTACTATGGAAACTATGGAGGTAAATAGAGTTATCTTGAGGACCGAGCATGGTTATACTTTTGCCACAAAATTATACAATACAGACACCTACACCAATTTTGAATGCAAAAAATGGAGAGCACTATGCAAGGCTTATGCATTTGAGCCTGATATGCTTATCACGTATGATATTCATCCGGAAGATGATATTGAAGGTAATATCGACATCTGGGTCGATGTGCACACGCCTCCAATTCTACCATTATGTGAGTTTCTCAACCATATTTATGTCTTGGATATTGTTTATTCCAAAATAGCTGACAACTAATTTTTATTGACAGCTTATTTCCATTCAAGCAAACATGTCCGACGCTTGGTAGACATGACCTACTACTGTCCCGGGGCTGAACTAAACTGCGAGGAGATAAGTCATTACGTTTCATGGCTTGAGGATCTTGATACAATCGAGACAAATTATTTTCCTAGATTTGAAAATGTTAGTACTCAAAACGTGCGACCAATAGTGTTTGTATTGAACTATGATCACATCTATTTAGGAAAGATGGTAAGATTTTTATTATTTGTCCTCAGTGCATCTTTTGCATACATTATTTTTAAGATAAACTTCATTGCCAAGTATGTTACTACGATGTTCTTCAACAGGGACTCCCGATGATAGTTGTGCCTCATTGGATCGAGGCTAAAGGTCGCATGTCCATGGTTAGCTTACGACCAAGACATCCTGCATTGCACATGAGTGCATTCAAGATTTCTAAAAGAGAGCAAGTCTTAATAGTCAAAGATTGGAGCAAAATTGTGAAGGACCGCAGAGAAGTACTAGGGGGCAGCAATCAGAAGCACATCCCACAGTTAGGAGACAGGTTCATCTGCATGCTCCAATATGATGAATCAAGAGTGCTACACATGTTCTATGCTATTTTACGTGAGAGAGAGAGCAGCAGGAGTGATTAACTAGCTAGAATGAGTGTTGGTGGTCATGACTATGATGATTATTATTAGCTAGTGTTGGTGGTGATTAGATAGTTACACTATGGCTATGATGATTAAATAGTGTTGGTGGTAATGACTATGGTGATTATTAGCTAGTGTTGTTGGTGATGATATGATGCAAGATTTTTTATATTAATATGATGATGATGATGATGATGATGAGTTATTATATCATTAGGTGAAAGAACAACGGATTAGTTTCAAGTGGATGGATCCTAAGCGATCAAGTCATGGATTGATTTAATAACTCATTATAATGTAAAAACAATCTCTAAATTGTTACTGTATGAAAACCTGTATAAAGGTGTATGAATATGATGTAAATAAAAAAGAAACAAAATACGGAATAATAGTAGTAGCGCGGGCAGTGAGACACGCTACTAGTAATTACTAGTAGCGGCTGTTGTAGCACGCGCTACTACTAAGTAGATATAGCAGTAGCGCATGTCAACAAACGCTACTGCTAACCTTTAGCTGTAGCACCGTATCAGCAGCACGGTTACCCGTGCTACTGATAGGACAAAATGCCGTGCTACTGCTAGGCTTTCCCCTAGTAGTGCTAGCATGTACATACATGGTCTCGGAACACTGGAGACTGAAAGGTCGAACGTGAATCATATAGTGATATGATCAACATATAGATGTTCACCATTGATGACTACTCCATCTCACGTGATGATCGGACATGGTTTAGCTGATTTGGATCACATATCATTTAGATGACTTGATGGATGTCTATCTAAGTTTATCATGAACTTAGTCCTGATAGTTTTTGCATATCTATGTTGTAGATCAATGACCCGTGCTACCTTTCCTTTGAAATTTAATGCGTTCCTAGAGAAAGCTAAGTTTAAAGATGATGGTAGCAACTACACGGACTGGGTCCGTAACTTGAGTATTGTCCTCATTGCTGCAACGAAGAATTATGTCCTTGATGCACCGCTCGGTGAAAGGCCTGCTGCAGGAGCAGATGTTGATGTTATGAATGTCTGGCAAGCTCGATCTGATGACTACTCGATAGTTTAGTGTGCCATGCTTTACGACTTAGAATCGGGACTTCAAAGACGTTTTGAACGTCATAGACCATATGAGATGTTCCAGGAGTTGAAGTTAATATTTCAAGCAAATGCCCGAGTTGAGAGATATGAAGTCTCCAACAAGTTCTATAGCTTCAAGATGTAGGAGAATAGTTCTATTAGTGAACACATACTCAGAATGTTTGGATATCATAATCACTTGACTCAGCTGGGAGTTAATCTTCCAGATGATTGTGTCATTGACAAAGTTCTTCAATCACTGCCACCAAGCTATATAGGCTTCGTGATGAACTATAATATGAAAGGGATGGAGAAGACTATTCCCGAGCTCTTCACAATGCTCAAAGCTCTAGAGGTAGAAATCAAGAAGGAGCATCAAGTGTTGATGGTTAACAAGACCACTAGTTTCAAGAAAAAGGGCAAGGGAAATAAGGGGAACTTCAAGAAGAATGGCAAGCAAGTTGCCACTCCCCAGAAGAAACCCAAAGCTGGACCCAAGCTTGAAACTGAGTGCTTCTACTACAAAGGGATTGGTCACTGGAAGCGGAACTTCCCCAAGTATTTGATGGATAAGAAGGATGGCAAAGTGAACAAAGGTATATTTGATATACATGTTATTGATGTGTACCTTACTAATCCTTGTAGTAGTTCCTGGGTATTTGATACTGGTTCGGTTGCTCATATTTGTAACTTGAAACAGGGACTACGGATTAGACGAAGATTGGCTAAGGATGAGGTGACGATGTGCGTCAGGAATGGTTCCAAGGTCGATGTGATCGCCGTCGGCACGCTACCTCCACATCTACCTCCGGGATTAGTTTTACACCTGAATAATTGTTATTTAGTGCCAGCGTTGAACATGACCAGTATATCTGGATCTTGTTTAGTGCGAGACGGTTATTCATTTAAATCAGAGAATAATGATTGTTCTATTTATACGAGTAATATCTTTTATGGTCATGCACCCTTGAAGAGTGGTCTATTTCTGTTGAATCTCGATCGTGGTGATATACATATTCATAATATTGATGCCAAAAGATGCAAAGTTGATAGTGGTAGTGCAACATATTCGTGGCACTGCCATTTAGGTCATATTGGTGTAAAGCACATGAAGAAACTCCATGTAGATGGACTTTTGGAATCACTTGATTATGAATCATTTGATACTTGTGAACCATGCCTCATGGGCAAGATGACTAAAACTCCGTTCTCCGGAACACTGGAACAAGCTAATGACTTACTGGAAATAATACATACAGATGTATGCGGTCCGATGAGTGTTGGGGCTCGTGGCGGGTATCATTATTTTCTGACCTTCACAGATGATTTGAGCAGATATGGGTATATCTACTTAATGAAACACAAGTCTAAAACATTTTAAAAGTTCAAAGAATTTCAGAGTGAAGTGGAGAATCATCGTTAGAAGAAAATAAAGTTTCAACAATCTGATCGTGGAGGTGAATATTTGAGTTACGAGTTTGGACTTCATTTAAAACAATGTCGAATAGTTTCACAACTCACGCCACCTGGAACACCACAGCGTAATCGTGTGTCCAAATGTCGTAACCATACTTTATTAGATATGGCGCAATCTATGATATCTCTTACAATTTACCACTATCGTTTTGGGGTTATGCATTAGAGACAGCTGCATTCATGTTAAATAGGGCACCGTTAAAATCCGTTGAGACGACACCGTATGAACTGTGGTTTGGCAATAAACCTAAGCTGACATTTTCTAAAGTTTGGGGATGTGATGCTTATGTCAAAAGGCTTCAGCCTGATAAGCTTGAACCCAAATCGGAGAAGTGCATCTTCATAGGATACCCTAAGGAAACAATTGGGTACACCTTCTACCACAGATCCGAAGGCAAGATCTTTGTTGCCAAGAATGAAACCTTTCTAGAGAAGGAGTTTCTCTCGAAAGAAGTGAGTGAGAGGAAAGTAGAACTTGATGAGGTAATTGTATCTTCTCTCGATTTGGAAAGTAGCTCATCCAAGAAATCCGTTCCCGTGATGCCTACACCAACCAGAGAGGAAACTAATGATGATGATCATGAACATCCAGATCAAGTTACTACTGAACCTCGTAGGTTAACCAGAGCATGATCCGCACCAGAGTGGTACGACAATCCTATTCTGGAAGTCATGTTACTTGACTATGACGAACCTACAAACTATGAAGAAGCTATGATGAGCCCAGATTCCGATAAATGGCTTGAGGCCATGAAATCTGAGGTAGGATCCATGTATGAGAACAAAGTGTGGACTTTAGTGGATTTGCCCAATGATTGGCGACCCATAGAGAATAAATGGATCTTCAAGAAGAAGACTGACGCTGATGGGAATGTTACTATCTATAAAGCTCGACTTGTCGCAAAAGGTTTTAGACAAATTCAAGGAGTTGACTACGATGACTTCCTCACCCGTAGCGATGCTTAAGTCTGTCAGAATCATGTTAGCAATGCCGCATTTTATGATTACGAAATCTGGCAAATAGACGTCAAAACTGCATTCCTTAATGGATTTCTTAAATAAGAGTTGTATATGATGCAACCAGAAGGTTTTGTCGATCCTAAAGGTCCTAACAAAGTGTGCAAGCTCCAGCGATCCATTTATGGACTGGTGCAAGCATCTCAGAGTTGGAATATACACTTTGATGAGGTGATCAAAGCATACGGTTTTATACAGACTTTCAGAGAAGCCTGTATTTACAAGAAAGTGGGTGGGAGCTCTGTAGCATTTCTAATATTATATGTGGATGACATATTGTTCATTGGAAATGATATAGAATTTCTGGATGGCATAAAAGGATACTTGAATGAAAGTTTTTCAATGAAAGACCTCGGTGAAGCTTCTTATATATTGGGCATCAAGATCTATAGAGATAGATCAAGACGCTTAATAGGACTTGCACAAAGCGCATACCTTGATAAAATTTGAAGAAGTTCAAAATGGATCAGTCAAAGAAAGGGTTCTTGCCTCTGTTACAAGGTGTGAAGTTGAGTCAGACTGAATTCCCGACCACTGCGGAAGATAGAGAGAAAATGAAAGTCATTCCCTATGCCTTAGCCAGAGGTTCTATCATGTATGCTATGCTGTTACAAAACCTGATGTGTGCCTTGCTATAAGTTTAGCAGGGAGGTACGAAAGTAATATAGGAGTGGATCACTAGACAACGGTCAAGAACATCCTGAAGTACCTGAAAAGGACTAAGGATATGTTTCTTGTTTATGAAGGTGACAAAGAGCTCATCGTAAATGCTTACATTGATGCTAGCTTTGACACTGATCCAGATGACTCTAAGTCACAAACCAGATACCTATTTTTATTGAATGGTGGAGCTGTCAGTTGGTGCTGTTCCAAGCAGAGCGTCATGGCAGGATCTAGGTGTGAAGCGGAGTACATAGCTGCTTCGGAAGCAGCAAATGAAGGAGTCTGGATGAAGGAGTTCATATCCGATCTAGGAGTAATACCTAGTGCATCGGGTCCAATGAAAATCTTTTGTGACAATACTGGAGCAATTGCCTTGGCGAAGGAATCCAGATTTCACAAAAATACCAAACACATCGAGAGACGCTTCAACTCCATCTGTGATCTAGTCAAGGAGGGAGACATAGAGATTTGAAAAATACATACATATCTGAATGTGGCAGGCCCATTGACTAAGCCTCTTCCATGAGCAAAACATGATCATCACTAAGACTCCGTGGGTGTTAGAATCATTACAGCGTAATCTAGATTATTGACTCTTGTGCAAGTGGGAGACTGAAGGAAATATGCCCTAGAGGCAATAATAAAGTTGTTATTTTATATTTCCTTATTCATGATAAATGTTTATTATTCATGCTAGAATTGCATTAACTAAAAACTTGATACATGTGTGGATACATAGACAAAATACCGTGTCCCTAGTATACCTCTACTTGACTAGCTCATTAATCAAAGATGGTTAAGTTTCCTAGCCATAGACATGTGTTGTCATTTGATGAACGGGTTCACATCATTAGGAGAATGATGTGATGGACAAGACCCATCCGTTAACTTAGCATTATGATCATTCAGTTTTATTGCTACTGCTTTCTTCATGTCAAATACATATTCCTCCGACTATGAGATTATGCAACTCTCAGATACCAGAGGAATGCCTTGTGTGCTATCAAACATCACAATGGAATTGCGTGATTATAAAGATGCTCTACAGGTATGTCCGAAGGTGTTTGTTGGGTTAGCATAGATCGATATTAGGATTTGTCACTCCGAGTATCGGAGAGGTATCTCTGGGCCCTCCCGGTAATGCACATCATAAGAAGCCTTGCAAGCAATGTGAATAATGAGTTAGTTGCAGGATGATGCATTACGGAACGAGTAAAGAGACTTACCAGTAACGTGAAGGAAATATGCCCTAGAGGCAATAATAAAGTTATTATTTATTTCCTTATATCATGATAAATGTTTATTATTCATGCTAGAATTGTATTAACCGAAAACATAATACATGTGTGAATACATAGAAAAACATAGTGTCACTAGTATGCCTCTACTTGACTAGCTCGTTTATCAAAGATGGTTATGTTTCCTAGCCATGGACAAAAGAGTTGTCATTTGATTAACGAGATCACATCATTAGGAGAATGATGTGATTGACTTGACCCATTCCGTTAGCTTAGCACTTGATCATTTAGTATGTTGCTATTGCTTTCTTCATGACTTATACATGTTCCTATGACTATGAGATTATGCAACTCCCGTTTACCGGAGGAACACTTTGTGTGCTACCAAACGTCACAATGTAACTGGGTGATTATAAAGGTGCTCTACAGGTGTCTCCAAAGGTACTTGTTGGGTTGGCGTATTTCGAGATTAGGATTTGTCCCTCCGATTGTCGGAGAGGTATCTCTAGGCCCACTCCGTAATGCACATCACTTAAGCTTTGCAAGCATTGCAACTAATTAGTTAGTTGCGGGATGATGTATTACGGAACGAGTAAAGAGACTTGCCGGTAACGAGATGGAACTAGGTATTGAGATACCGACGATCGAATCTCGGGCAAGTAACATACCGATGACAAAGGGAACAACGTATGTTGTTATGCGGTTTGACCGATAAAGATCTTCGTAGAATATGTGGGAGCCAATATGAGCATCCAGGTTCCGCTATTGGTTATTGATCGGAAACGTGTTTCGGTCATGTCTACATTGTTCTCGAACCCGTAGGGTCCGCACGCTTAAGGTTTCGATGACAGTTATATTATGAGTTTATGAGTTTTGATGTACCGAAGGAGTTCGAAGTCCCGGATGAGATCGGGGACATGACGAGGAGTCTCGAAATGGTCGAGACATAAAGATCGATATATTGGACGACTATATCCAGACTTCGGAAAGGTTCCGAGTGAGTCGGGTATTTTACGGAGTACCGGAGAGTTACGGGAATTCGCCGGGGAGTATATGGGCCTTATTGGGCCATAGGGGAATAGAGGAGAGAGGCCAAAAGGAAGGAGGCCTGCGCCCCCCCTCTGGTCCGAATTGGACAAGGGGCGCAGCCCCTTTTTCCTTCTTCCTCTCCCCCTCTTTCCCATTCTCCTACTCCAACAAGGAAGGAGGGAGTCCTACTCCCGGTGGGAGTAGGACTCCCCTTGGCGCGCCCCCTCCCCCCTTGCTCCTTTATATACGGGGGCAGGGGGGCACCTCTAGACACAACAACAACAATTGATCTCTTGATCTCTTAGCCGTGTGCGGTGCCCCCCTCCACCATAGTCCTCCTCTATAATATTGTAGCGGTGCTTAGGCGAAGCCCTGCGACGGTAGAACATCAAGATCGTCACCACGCCGTCGTGCTGACGGAACTCTCCCTCGACACTCAGCTGGATCAGAGTTCGAGGGACGTCATCGAGCTATACGTGTGCAAGAACTCAGAGGTGCCGTGCTTTTGGTGCTTGATCGGTCATGCCGTGAAGACGTACGACTACATAAAACCGCGTTGTCATAACGCTTTCGCTTTCGATCTACGAGGGTACGTGGACAACACTCTCCCCTCTCGCTGCTATGCATCACCATGATCTTGTGTGTGCGTAGATTTTTTTTGAAATTACTACGTTCCCCAACAGTGGCATCAGAGCCTAGTTTTATGCATAGATGTCATATGCACGAGTAGAACACAAGTGAGTTGTGGGTGATATAAGTCATACTGCTTACCAGCATGTCATACTTTGGTTCAGCGGTATTGTGAGATGAAGCGGTCTGGACCGACATTACGCGTACGCTTACGCGAGACTGGTTTCACCGCTACGAGCACTAGTTGCTTAAAGGTGACCGGCGGGTGTCTGTCTCTCTCACTTTAGTTGAACCGAGTGTGGCTACGCCCGGTCCTTGCGAAGGTTAAAACATCACCAACTTGACAAACTATCGTTGTGGTTTTGATGCGTAGGTAAGAACGGTTCTTGCTAAGCCCGTAGCAGCCACGTAAAATTTGCAATAACAAAGTAGAGGACGTCTAACTTGTTTTTACAGGGCATGTTGTGATGTGATATGGTCCAGATGTGATGCTATATTTTATTGTATGAGATGATCATGTTTTGTAACCGAAGTTATCGGCAACTGGTAGGAGCCATATGGTTGTCGCTTTATTGTATGAAATGCAAATGCCCTGTAATTGCTTTACTTTATCACTAAGCGGTAGCGATAGTTGTAGAAGCAATAGATGGCGTAACGACAACGATGCTACGATGGAGATCAAGGTGTCGCGTCGGTGACGATGGTGATCACGACGGTGCTTCGGAGATGGAGATCACAAGCACAAGATGATGATGGCCATATCATATCACTTATATTGATTGCATGTGATGTTTATCCTTTATACATCTTATCTTGCTTTGATTGATGGTAGCATTTTAAGATTATCTCTCACTAATTATCAAAAAGTGTTCTCCCTGAGTATGGACCGTTGCGAAAGTTCTTCGTGCTGAGACACCACGTGATGATCGGGTGTGATAGGCTCTACGTTCAAATACAACGGGTGCAAAACAGTTGCGCACACGGAATACTCAGGTTAAACTTGACGAGCCTAGCATATACAGGTATGGCCTCGGAACACGGAGACCGAAAGGTCGAACATGAACCATATAGTAGATATGATCAACATAGTGATGTTCACCATTGAAAACTACTCCATCTGACGTGATGATCGGACATGGTTTAGTTGATTTGGATCACGTGATCGCTTAGATGACTAGAGGGATGTCTATCTAAGTGGGAGTTCTTAAGTAATATGACTAATTGAACTTTAATTTATCATGAACTTAGTCCTGGTAGTATTTTGCAAATTATGTTGTAGACCAATAGCTCGCATTGTTGCTTCCCTATGTTTTTGCTTCCCTATGTTTTTATATGTGTTCCTAGAGAAAAACTAAGTTGAAAAGATGTTAGTAGCAATGATGCAGACTTGGTCCGTGATCTGAGGTTTATCCTCATTGCTGCACAGAAGAATTATGTCCTTGATGCACCGCTAGGTGACAGACCTATTGCAGGAGAAGATGCAGACGTTATGAACGTTCGGCTAGCTCAATATGATGACTACTTGATAGTTTTGTGCACCATGCTTTATGGCTTAGAACCGGGACTACAAAAACGTTTTTGAAACGTCATGGAACATATAAGATGTTTCAAGAGATGAAATTGGTATTTCAGACTCATGCCCGTGTCAAGAGGTATGAGACCTCTAACAAATACTTCGCCTAAAAGATGGAGGAGAATTGCTCAACTAGTGACCAAGTACTTAGATTGTCTGAGTACTACAATTGCTTGAATCAAGTGGAAGTTAATCTTCCAGATAAGATAGTGATTGGCAGAGTTCAATAGTCACCATCACCAAGTTACTGGAACTTTGTGATGAACTATAATGCAAGGGATGACGAAAACGATTCCCGAGCTCTTCATGATGCTGAAATCGGCGAAGGTAGAAATCAAGAAAAGAGCATCAAGTGTTGATGATTGACAAGATCACTAGTTTCAAGAAAAGGGCAAAGGGAAAGAAAGGGAACTTCAAGCAGAATGGCAAGCAAGTTGTCACCCCCGTGAAGAAGCCCAAAGCTGGACCAAAGCCTGAAACTGAGTGATTATACTGCAAAGGAAATGGTCACTAGAAGCGGAAATGCCCTGAATTTTTGGTGGATAAGAAGGATAGCAAAGTGAACAAGGGTATATTTGATATACATGTTATTGATGTGTACTTTACTAGTGTTTATAGTAGCCCCTGAGTATTTGATACTTGTTCAGTTGCTAAATATTAGTAACTCAAAACAGAAGTTACAGAATAAACAATGACTAGTTGAGGGTGAAGTGACGATGTGTGTTGGAAGTAGTTCCAAGATTGATATGATCATCATCACACTCTCCCTACACTTTCGAGATTAGTGCAGAACCTAAATAAATGTTATTTGGTTTTTGCGTTGAGCATGAATATGATTTGATCATGTTTATTGCAATACGGTTATTCATTTAAAGTCAGAGAATAATTGTTGTTCTGTTTACATGAATAAAGCCTTCAATGGTCATACACCCAATGAAAATAGTTTGTTGGATCTCGATCATAGTGATACACATATTCATAATATTGATGCCAAAAGATGCAAAGTTGATAATGATAGTGCAACTTATTGTGGCACTGCCGTTTGGGTCATATTGGTGTAAAGCGCATGAAGAAACTCCATACTGATGGACTTCTGGAATCACTTGATTATGAATCATTTGCTACTTGTGAACCGTGCCTTTTGGGCAAGATGACTAAAACTCCGTTCTTCGGAACAATGGAACGAGCTACTAATTTATTGGAAATAATACATATCGATGTATGCGATCCAATGACTGTTGATGCTCGTGGCGAGTATCGTTATTTTCTGACCTTCACAGATGATTTGAGCAGATATGGGTATATCTACTTAATAAAACACAAGTATGAAACATTTGAAATGTTCAAAGAAATTCAGAGTGAAGTGAAGAATCATCGTAACAAGAAAATAAAGTTTCTACAATCTGATCGTGGAGAAGAATATTTGAGTTACGAGTTTGGCCTTCATATAAAACAATGTGGAATAGTTTCACAGCTCACGCCACCTGGAACACCACAGCGTAATGTTGTGTCCGAACGTCATAACCGTACTTTATTGGATATAGTGCAATCTATGATGTCTCTTACCGATTTACCACTATAGTTTTGGGGTTATGTATTAGAGACAGCTGCATTTACTTTAAATAGGGCACCCTCAAAATCCATTGATACGGCACCTTATGAACTGTGGTTTGGCAAGAAACCAAAGTTGTCGTTTATTAAAGTTTGGGGCTGCGATGCTTATGTGAAAAAGTTTCAACCTGATAATCTCGAAGCCAAATCGGAGAAGTGTTTCTTCATAGAATACCCAAAGGTAACTATTGGGTACACCTTCTATCACAGATCCGAAGGCAAGTTATTCGTTGCTCAGAATGGATCCTTTCTAGAGAAGGAGTTTCTCTCGAAAGAAGTGAGTGGGAGGAAAGTAGAACTTGATGAGGTAACTATACCTGCTCCCTTATTGGAAAGTAGTTCATCACAAGAACCGGTTCCTATGACTACTACACCAATCAGTGAGGAAGTTAATGATATTGATCATGAAACTACAGAACAAGTTACTACCGAACCTCGTAGGTCAACCAGAGTAAGATCCACACCAGAGTGGTATGGTAATCCTATTCTGGAAGTCATGTTACTTGACCATGACGAACCTACAAACTATGAGGAAGCGATGATGAGCCTAGATTCCGTGAAATGACTTGAGGCCATGAAATCTGAGATGGGATCCATGTATGAGAACAAAGTGTGGACTTTGGTTGTCTTGCCCGATGATCGGCAAGCCATAGAAAATAAATGGATCTTCAAGAGGAAGACAGACGCTGATAGTAGTGTTACTATCCACAAAGCTCGACTTGTTGCGAAAGGTTTTCGACAAGTTCAAGATGTTGAATACGATGAGATTTTCTCACTAGTAATGATGCTTAAGTCTGTCTGAATCATGTTAGCAATTGCCACATTTTTTGAAATCTGGCAAATGGATTTCAAAACTGCATTCCTTAATGGATTATTAATGAAGAGTTGTATATGATGCAACCAGAAGATTTTGTCAATCCTAAAGGTGCTAACAAAATGTGCAAGCTATAGCGATCCATCTATGGACTGGTGCAAGCATCTCGGAGATGGAATATACGCTTTGATGAGTTGATCAAAGCATATTGTTTTATACAGACTTTTGGAAAGGCCTGTATTTACAAGAAAGTGAGTGGGAGCTCTGTAGCATTTCTGATATTACAGGAAAGGTGGCTGGCGGGTGTCTGTCTCTCCCACTTTAGTTGGAGCGGATTCGATGAAAAGGGTCCTTATGAAGGGTAAATAGAAGTTGACAAGATCACGTTGTGGTTATTCGTAGGTAAGAAAACGTTCTTGCTAGAACCCAATTGCAGCCACGTAAAAGATGCAACAACAATTAGAGGACGTCTAACTTGTTTTTGCAGCGATTGATCATGTGATGTGATATGGCCAGAAGTTGTGATGAATGATGAATGATATATTGTGATGTATGAGATCATGTTCTTGTAATAGGAATCATGACTTGCATGTCGATGAGTATGACAACCGGCAGGAGCCATTGGAGTTGTCTTTATTTTGTATGACCTGCGTGTCATCGAAGAACGCCATGTAAACTACTTTACTTTATTGCTAAACGCGTTAGTCATAGAAGTAGAAGTAGTCATTGGCATGACAACTTCATGAAGACACGATGATGGAGATCATGATGATGGAGATCATGGTGTCATGCTGGTGACAAGATGATCATGGAGCCCCGAAGATGAAGATCAAAGGAGCTATATGATATTGGCCATATCATGTCACTACTTTATATAATTGCATGTGATGTTTATTATGTTTATGCATCTTGTTTACTTAGGACGACGGTAGTAAATAAGATGATCCCTTATAACAATTTCAAGAAAGTGTTCCCCCTAACTGTGCACCGTTGCTAAAGTTCGTCGTTTCGAAGCACCACGTGATGATCGGGTGTGATAGATCCTTACGTTCACATACAACGGGTGTAAGACAGTTTTACACATGCAAAAACACTTAGGGTTAACTTGACGAGCCTAGCATGTACAGACATGGCCTTGGAACACGGAGACCGAAAGGTCGAACACGAGTCGTATGGAAGATACGATCAACATGAGAATGTTCACCGACGATGACTAGTCCGTCTCACGTGATGATCGGACACGGCCTAGTCGACTCGGATCGTGTAACACTTAGATGACTAGAGCGATGTCTAATCTGAGTGGGAGTTCATTCAATAATTTGATTAGATGAACTTAATTATCATGAACTTAGTCTAAAACCTTTTGCAAATATGTCTTGTAGATCAAATGGCCAACGCTCATGTCAACATGAACTTCAATGCGTTCCTAGAGAAAACCAAGCTGAAAGATGATGGCAGCAACTATACGGACTGGGTCCGGAACTTGAGGATCATCCTCATAGCTGCCAGGAAACAATATGTCCTAGAAGGACCGCTAGGTGACGCTCCCGTCCCAGAGAACCAAGACATTATGAATGCTTGGCAGTCTCGTGCTGATGATTACTCCCTCGTTCAGTGCGGCATGCTTTACAGCTTAGAACCAGGGCTCCAAAAGCGTTTTGAGCATCACGGAGCATATGAGATGTTCGAGGAGCTGAAACTAGTTTTCCAAGCTCACGCCCGGGTCGAGAGATATGACATCTCCGACAAGTTCTATAGTTGTAAGATGGAGGAAAATAGTTCTGTCAGTGAGCACATACTCAAGATGTCTGGGTTGCACAACCGTATGACCCAGCTGAATATTAACCTCCCTGATGAGGCAGTCATTGACAGAATCCTTCAGTCGCTCCCACCAAGCTACAAGAGCTTTGTGATGAACTACAATATGCAGGGGATGGTAAAGACCATTCCTGAAGTATTTTCTATGCTGAAGTCAGCAGAGGTTGAAATCAAGAAAGAACATCAAGTGTTGATGGTCAATAAGACCACTAAGTTCAAGAAGGGCAAGGGTAAGAAGAACTTCAAGAAGGACGGCAAGGAGGTTGCCGCGCCCGGTAAGCCAGTTGCCGGGAAGAAGTCAAAGAATGGACCCAAGCCTGAGACTGAGTGCTTTTATTGTAAGGGGAAGGGTCACTGGAAGCGGAACTGCCCCAAATACTTAGCGGATAAGAAGGCCGGCAACACTAAAGGTATATTTGATATACATGTAATTGATGTGTACCTTACCAGTACTCGTAGTAACTCCTGGGTATTTGATACCGGTGCCGTTGCTCATATTTGTAACTCACAGCAGGGGCTGCGGAATAAGCGGAGACTGGCAAAGGACGAGGTGACGATGCGCGTCGGGAATGGTTCCAGAGTCGATGTGATCACCGTCGGCACGCTACCTCTACATTTACCCACGGGATTAGTTTTGAACCTTAATAATTGTTATTTAGTACCAAGTTTGAGCATGAACATTGTATCTGGATCTTGTTTAATACGAGATGGCTACTCATTTAAGTCTGAGAATAATGGTTGTTCGATTTATATGAGAGATATGTTTTATGGTCATGCTCCGATGGTCAATGGTTTATTCTTAATGAATCTCGAGCGTAATACTACACATATTCATAGCGTGAATACCAAAAGATGTAAAGTTGATAATGATAGTCCCACATACTTGTGGCACTGCCGCCTTGGTCACATTGGTGTCAAGCGCATGGACTTTTAGAGTCTCTCGATTATGAATCATTTGACACATGCGAACCATGCCTCATGGGCAAGATGACCAAGACTCCGTTCTCCGAAACAATGGAGCGAGCAACCAACTTATTGGAAATCATACATACCGATGTGTGCGGTCCAATGAGTGTTGAGGCTCGCGGAGGATATCGTTATGTTCTCACTCTCACTGATGACTTGAGTAGATATGGGTATGTCTACTTAATGAAACACAAGTCTGAGACCTTTGAAAAGTTCAAGGAATTTCAGAATGAGGTAGAGAATCAACGTGACCGAAAGATAAAATTCCTACGATCAGATCGTGGAGGAGAATACTTAAGTCACGAATTTGGTACACACTTAAGGAAATGTGGAATCGTTTCGCAACTCACGCCGCCTGGAACACCTCAGCGTAACGGTGTGTCCGAACGACGTAATCACACTCTATTAGATATGGTGCGGTCTATGATGTCTCTTACCGATTTACCGCTATCATTTTGGGGATACGCTCTAGAGACAACTACATTCACTTTAAATAGGGCACCGTCTAAATCCGTTGAGACGACACTGTATGAATTATGGTTTGGGAAGAAACCTAAGCTGTCGTTTCTAAAAGTTTGGGGATGCGATGCTTATGTCAAGAAACTTCAACCTGAAAAGCTCGAACCCAAGTCGGAAAAATGCGTCTTCATAGGATACCCTAAGGAAACCATTGGGTATACCTTCTACCTTAGATCCGAAGGCAAGATCTTTGTTGCCAAGAACGTATCCTTTCTCGAAAAAGAGTTTCTCTCGAAAGGAGTAAGTGGGAGGAAAGTAGAACTCGATGAAGTACTACCTCTTGAACCGGTAAGTAGTGCAGCTCAGGAAAATGTTCCTGTGGTGCCTACACCGACTGGAGAGGAAAATAATGATGATGATCAAGGTACTTCGGATCAAGTTGCTACTGAACTTCGTAGGTCCACAAGGACATGTTCCGCACCAGAGTGGTACGGCAACCCTGTCCTGGAAATCATGTTGTTAGACAACGGTGAACCTTCGAACTCTGAAGAAGAGATGGCAGGCCCAGATTCCAACAAATGGCTAGAAGCCATGAAATCCGAGATAGAATCCATGTATGAAAACAAAGTATGGACTTTGACTGACTTGCCCGATGATCGGCGAGCGATAGAAAACAAATGGATCTTTAAGAAGAAGACGGACGCGGATGGTAATGTCACCATCTATAAAGCTCGACTTGTCGCTAAGGGTTATCGGCAAGTTCAAGGGATTGACTACGATGAGGCTTTCTCTCCCGTAGCGAAGCTTAAGTCCGTCCGAATCATGTTAGCAATTGCCGCATACTATGTTTATGAGATATGGCAGATGGACGTCAAAACGGCATTCCTTAATGGGCATCTTAAGGAAGAACTGTATATGATGCAGCCAGAGGGTTTTGTCGATCCTAAGAATGCTAACAAAGTATGCAAGCTCCAGCGATCCATTTATGGGCTGGTGCAAGCATCTCGGAGTTGGAACATTCGCTTTGATGAGATGATCAAAGCGTTTGGGTTTATGCAGACTTATGGAGAAGCCTGCGTTTACAAGAAAGTGAGTGGGAGCTCTGTAGCATTTCTCATATTATATGTAGATGACATACTCCTGATGGGAAATGATATAGAATTCTTGGACAGCATTAAGGCCTACTTGAATAAGTGTTTTTCAATGAAGGACCTTGGAGAAGCTGCTTACATATTAGGCATCAAGATCTATAGAAATAGATCGAGACGCCTCATAGGTCTTTCACAAAGCACATACCTTGATAAAATTTTGAAGAAGTTCAAAATGGATCAGTCCAAGAAGGGGTTCTTGCCTGTATTGCAAGGTGTGAGATTGAGCTCAGCTCAATGCCCGACCACGGCAAAAGATATAGAAGAGATGAGTGTCATCCCCTATGCTTCAGCCATAGGATCTATTATGTATGCCATGCTGTGTACCAGACCTGATGTAAACCTTGCTGTAAGTTTGGTAGGAAGGTACCAAAGTAATCCCGGCAAGGAACACTGGACAGCGGTCAAGAATATCCTGAAGTACCTGAAAAGGACAAAGGACATGTTTCTCGTTTATGGAGGTGACGAAGAGCTCGTCGTAAAGGGTTACGTCGACACTAGCTTCGACACAGATCTGGATGACTCTAAGTCACAAACCGGATACGTGTATATGTTGAATGGTGGAGCAGTAAGCTGGTGCAGCTGCAAGCAGAGCGTGGTGGCGGGATCTACATGTGAAGCGGAGTACATGGCAGCCTCGGAGGCAGCGCATGAAGCTATTTGGGTGAAGGAGTTCATCACCGACCTAGGAGTCATACCCAATGCGTCGGGGCCGATCAAACTCTTCTGTGACAACACTGGAGCTATTGCCCTTGCCAAGGAGCCCAGGTTTCACAAGAAGACCAGGAACATCAAGCGTCGTTTCAACTCCATCTGTGAAAATGTTCAAGATGGAGACATAGAAATTTGCAAAGTACATACGGATCTGAATGTCGCAGATCCGTTGACTAAACCTCTCTCGCGAGCAAAACATGATCAGCACCAGAACTCTATGGGTGTTCGATTCATCACAATGTAACTAGATTATTGACTCTAGTGCAAGTGGGAGACTGTTGGAAATATGCCCTAGAGGCAATAATAAAAGGATTATTATTATATTTCTTTGTTCATGATAGTTGTCTTTTATTCATGCTATAACTGTATTATCCGGAAATCGTAATACACGTGTGAATACATAGACCACAATATGTCCCTAGTGAGCCTCTAGTTAACTAGCTCGTTGTGATCAACAGATAGTCATGGTTTCCTGGCTATGGACATTGGATGTCGTTAATAACGGGATCACATCATTAGGAGAATGATGTGATGGACAAGACCCAATATTAAGCATAGCACAAGATCGTGTAGTTCGTTTTGCTAGAGCTTTTTCAATGTCAAGTATCTCTTCCTTAGATCATGAGATCGTGTAACTCCCGGATACCGTAAGAGTGCTTTGGGTGTACCAAACGTCACAACGTAACTGAGTGACTATAAAGGTGCACTACAGGTATCTCCGAAAGTCTCTGTTGGGTTGACACGGATCGAGACTGGGATTTGTCACTCCGTATGACGGAGAGGTATCTCTGGGCCCACTCGGTAATGCATCATCACAATGAGCTCAAAGTGACCAAGTGTTTGATCACGGGATCATGCATTGCGGTACGAGTAAAGTGACTTGCCGGTAACGAGACTGAACGAGGTATTGGGATACCAACGATCGAGTCTCGGGCATGTAACGTACCGATTGACAAAGGGAATTGCATACGGGGTTTGATCGAATCCTCGACATCGTGGTTCATCCGATGACTACATCGAGGAGCGTGTGGGAGCCAACATGGGTATCCAGATCCCGCTGTTGGTTATTGACCTGAGGTCGTCTCGGTCATGTCTGCATGTCTCCCGAACCCGTAGGGTCTACACACTTAAGGTTCGGTGACGCTAGGGTTATCAGGAAGACAAGTATGTGATTACCGAATGTTGTTCGGAGTCCCGGATGAGATCCCGGACGTCACGAGGAGTTCCGGAATGGTCCGGAGGTAAAGATTTATATAAGGAAAGTGGTTAAACGGATACCGGAAAGTTTCGGTGGCATACCGGTATTGTACCGGGGCCACCAGAAGGGTTCCGGGGGTCCACCGGGTGGGGCCACCCCTCCCGGGGGGCCACATGGGCTGTGTGGGAGAGGGAGCCAGCCCCTAGTGGGCTGGGCGTGCCTCCCCACCTAGGCCCATGTGGCTAGGGCAAGGGGAGGGGAAACCCTAAAGGGGGCGCCCCCCTAGCTTGGGGGGCAAGCCACCCCTTTTCCCTCTCCCTTTGGCCGCCGCCCCCCTCTAGGGTTTCCCCTAGAGGGCCAGCCCCCTTGCCCCTCTCCTCCTATATATAGAGGGGTGAGGGGAGGGCTGCAACAAGACAACTCAAGGTGCAGCCCCTCCCCTCCCCAACACCTCTCCTCCTCCGTACGTGCTTGGCGAAGCCCTGTCGGAGTACTGCTGCACTAACTGCACCACGCCGTCGTGCTGCCGTTGGAGCTGCCTTCCTCAACCTCTCCTTCCTCCTTGCTGGATCAAGACGGAGGAGACGTCGTCCGTCCCATACGTGTGTTGAACGCGGAGGTGCTGTCCGTTCAGCACTTGGTCATCGGTGATCCGAATCACGACGAGTACGACTCCATCATCACCATCCCCTTGAACGCTTCCTCACTCGATCTACAAGTGGTATGTAGATGCAAACTCACTCCCTTGACTCGTTGCTTAGATGAACTCATAGATGGATCTTGGTGAAACCGTAGAAAAAATTTTAATTTTCTGCAACGTTCTCCAACACCTGCGCCCCCCTCTGGTCCAAATTGGACAAGGGACACAGCCCCCTTTTTCCTTATTCCTCTCCCCATCTTTACCCTTCTCCTACTCCAACAAGGAAGGAGGGAGTCCTACTCCCGGTGGGAGTAGGACTCCCCTTGGGGCGCCCCCTCCTAGGCCGGCTGCCCCCTCCCCCCTTGCTCCTTTATATACGGGGGCAGGGGGGCACCTCTAGACACAACAACAACAATTGATCTCTTGATCTCTTAGCCGTGTGCGGTGCCCCCCTCCACCATAGTCCTCCTCGATAATATTGTAGCTGTGCTTAGGCAAAGCCCTGCGACGGTAGAACAACAAGATCGTCACCACGCCGTCGTGCTGACGGAACTCTCCCTCGACACTCGGCTGGATCGGAGTTCGAGGGACGTCATAGAGCTGTATGTGTGCAAGAACTCGGAGGTGTCGTGCTTTTGGTGCTTGATCGGTCGGGCCGTGAAGACGTACGACTACATCAACCGCGTTGTCATAACGCTTCCGCTTTCGGTCTATGAGGGTACGTGGACAACACTCTCCCCTCTCGTTGCTATGCATCACCATGATCTTGCGTGTGCGTAGGAATTTTTTTGAAATTACTACGTTCCCCAACATAACGAGATTGAACTAGGTATGAAGATACCGACGATCGATTCTCGGGCAAGTAACATACCGATAACAAAGGGAATAATGTATGTTGTCATAACGGTTCGACCGATAAAGATCTTCATAGAATATGTGGGAGCCAATATGAGCATCCAGGTTCCGCTGTTGGTTATTGACGAGAGAGGTGTCTCAGTCATGTCTACATAGTTCTCGAACCCGTAGGGTCCGCACGCTTAACGTTTGATGACGATTTTGTATTTTATGAGTTATGTGATTTGGTGACCGAATGTTGTTTGGAGTCCCGGATGAGATCACAGACATGACGAGGAGTCTCGAAATGGTCGAGAGGTAAATAGTGATATATAGGACGATAGTATTCGGACACCGGAAGTGTTCTGAGGGTACCGAGTACGTATCGGGTCACCGGAAGGGGTTACGGGCAAACCCCCTGCAAACTACATGGGCCTAATGAGCCAAGAGGGAGACATACCAGCCCCTAAGGGGCTGGTGCGCCCTCATGTAGGCCGAATTGGGGGGGGGGAGGAAAGGGGGCAAGAGAGAAGGAAGGGGAGGGATTCGGCCTCCCCCTTCCTTCCCTCCCCTCCTCTTTTCTTCCCCCTCCGGTGGATATGGTTATGGTGGAGGTCGAATTGGGAGGCGCCCAAGTAGGATTCCTCCTACTTGGGGCACCCCCTTGGATGCTTCTCCTCCCCTCCAACCTATAAATATGTGGGGGGCACTGCTACTAAATACATCATTGATCCCTAGCTGTGTGCGGCGCCTCCCTCCATAGTTTACGCCTTCGGTCATATTCACATAGTGCTTAGGCAAAGCCCTGCGTGGATTACTTCACCATCACCGTCACCCACTGAATAAAATAACACGCTATAACATTGCTAATAGAACGCTATAGTATATTGAGAATTGTCTCGCTAAATAAATCAATGTACAATGTCTCGCTAATAGCACGTTATAGCGCGCTATAGCACGCTAATAGCATATTTTCAGAGGCCACACTATTTTCTGTAGCGCGTTATTTTTTTCATTGCCGTCACCATGTCGTCGTGCTGACTCAACTCTCCCTCGACACTTTCCTGGATCAAGAGTTAGAGGGACGTCATCGATTTCAATGTGTGTAGAACTCGGAAGTGTTGTACGTTCGATGCTTGATCGGTCGGAACGAGAAGAAGTTCGACTACATCAACCACGTTAACAAACGCTTCCGCTTTTGGTCTACGAGGGTACGTGGACACACTCTCCCCCTCTCGTTGCTATGCATCTCCTAGATAGATCTTTCGTGAGGGTAGGAATTATTTTTGAAATTGCATGCTACGTTTCCCAACACACACGACCCTCCATTTCATTGTAATCGAAATCAGCGAACGGGGCCCTATCGATGTCGATGGTGTTGCTGTCCAACAAGTTCACGAATTCGGTAGTGGCATTGTTCAAACCACCGCTACATTGAGCGACATCAAGTCAAGAACAACCACAATGCCGAAAAGCAAAGAAAGAACAAGAGATCAAAGATGCATACCTTCCGGCCATTTCATCGAACATCTCGTTTGCGGTGGAAGCAACGCCGTGCAACAGCATCGTCGGGGAACATCTCGCCGGGGCAGAGGGAGTGGACGAAGGCACCGGCCTTTTCATAGGAACCATCTTTCGCTTCATGCCCGAAACCTTGCTCACCTTCTCCGCCGGCGGCCAGGCAGATCATGCAGCGGCAGCGGCGCCCGGTGTCTGTGTCAAAACCGGCGGATCTCGGGTAGGGGGTCCCGAACTGTGCGTCTAAGGCTAATGGTAACAGGAGACTGGGGACACGATGTTTACCCAGGTTTGGGCCCTCTCGATGGAGGTAATACCCTACTTCCTGCTTGATTGATCTTGATGATATGAGTATTACAAGAGTTGATCTACCATGAGATCGTAGAGGCTAAACCCTAGAGGCTAGCCTATGATTATGATTGTTGTCCTTGTCCTACGGACTGAACCCTTCGGTTTATATAGACACCGGAGGGGGCTAGGGTTACACAGAGTCAGTTTACAGAGAAGGAGATCTAACATCCGAATCGCCAAGCTTGCCTTCCACGCAAAGGAGAGTCCAATCCGGACACAGGACGAAGTCTTAAATCTTGTATCTTCATAGTCCAAGAGTTCGGCCAAAGGATATAGTCCGGTTGTCCGGATAACCCCTAATCCAGGACTCCCTCAGTAGCCCCTGAACCAAGCTTCAATGATGATGAGTCCGGCGCGCAGATTGTCTTCGGCATTGCAAGGCGGCTTCCATCTCCGAATACTTCAAAATGAATTTCGAACACTTGAATCTTGTTCGGCTCTGCAAAACAAATTTCACATACCACCGTAGAGAGAACAATATCCCATGAATCTAATCTGCTGACAACTTTACATAGCGTGACATCACACCACGGCCCAGTCATTATTCAAACCGTTTTCTCACAACCAGCCACCGCACATATTGTGAGGTGGTTTCCTCGGCACGTCTTGTCAAAGCAGAGATCGTGTCCCCTTATCACGGGATTCTCATCAATATGGGTATGGGTAACCCAACTGTGCCATCGATCGTGGCGCTTTGGAAAATAAGTGATTTAACAGGCAAGTGGGGAGGCACACAGTTTCTACTGCCTTTATAAAGAGATAAGGATCCCACACTTTCACCCACGCCTTCTTCCTCCTTTACTCATCCATTCTCGCACCCTCGAGCCCCAACGCCCAAGTTCTCACCTTCTCCGTAAGAGCATTCGCAACATGTTCCAAATGGGAGGCAAGTGGATGGCCTCCTCCATTATGGAGGAGGACATTACCAAGCTTCGGGAGGCCGGATACCTAGCCGCGAACATCGCGCACAGGCTTCCGGCGAAGGGGCAGATCACCCCCACTCCGAAATCTCGGGAGAGAGTAGTGTTCCTCTCTCATTTCATCTGAGGACTGGGATTTCCACTTCACCCATTTGTCCGTGGGCTCATGTTATACTATGGGCTAGATTTTCACGATCTAGCCCTAAATTTCGTCCTCAACATCTGGGCGTTTATCGTCGTGTGCGAGGCCTTCCTCCGCATCAAGCCCCACTTCGGCATGTGGCTACAAATCTTCAACGTGAAACTAAAGATAGTGAGCGGCCAGCAAGCAGAGTGCGGAGGTGCCATGGTGGGCAAGATTCCCAACGTTACCTGGCTTGAAGGCTCCTTCGTGGAGACCGTGAAGGGGTGGCAATCGGGGTGGTTCTACATCATTGAGCCGCGTGACACCAACTGGGCGGCGACCCCCGAATTCCGATCCGGCATCCCCATGCGGCTCACCTCCTGGGAAAAGAAGGGCCTGGCCTGGGGCGTACCTGCGGAGCTGACCGGACTCCAGAACTGCATCAAAAATATGATAGACAAGAAGATCAAGCTTGCCAACGTGGTCCAGGTCATGCTCTTACACCGGATCCTCCCGTGTCAAAGACGGGCATTCAATATGTGGGAGTTCGATCTGGCCGAACACCAGATGCTGTGAGAGCTCTTCGACACGATGCATAAAGACGTCTGGAAGGTGATGTTCAAAGCCGCTGAAGTACCTCCCCCCACTTTCGAGGACCGCGGACTCAGCGCAAAGCGCCCCACCAATCCGGTAAGCTCTCTAAATATCACAAAACGTGCCTTTCCCAGTACATTTGGTGGAGGATTTTAAGCCACCATGCTGACAAAATAGGATTATGTGGCGACGGCAGAGCGGATCGACTGTCCGGCTCCGCTGCCTGAAGATCCAGGGACCGCACTCCTGACGGAGATGCTGGTTCCGGCACCTTACAAGGTGCCGGAGAAGAAGGCCGAAAAGAAGGCTACTAGGACCAGGAAAGGTCTCCAGTGCAAGGCTACATCGGATGCCTCGTCCGAAGACGAGGGGGGGGGGACAAGAAATTCCTCCCCGACCAGGGAGGAGAAGAAAAGGAAGACCGTCCCATCTAGGGAGGCTGGAGGGTCCAAGAAGGCGGCCACGGGGACCAGGAAAGGTCTGCGGCGCAGAGCCGTAATAGACTCGTCGTCCGAGGATGCCGAGGCTGATTCCTCCCACGAAGACGGGGAGGAGAAGAAGAGAAAAGCCGCCCCATAGAGGGAGGCTAGGACGCCTAAAAAGGGAAAGACATCTCTTCCGGACTACTCCACCACGGCCGTCTATAGCGAGGAGGAGTGGTTGCCCAAGGGCAAGCCCCTGGCGAAATCGTAAGTATCCGTACTCTATAGTATGTTTAATGCGTCTTAGCTTCATTGTTTGTTATAATGCCGAACACGCATATGCAATCCGGCCGAGTCCCACCTCGAGGTATCCTCTTCGGATGTGTCCTTGAGTGAATCGAAGATGAATAGCGATTCACTCCCAACGGCCACCTCCCCATGGCCCGCGGATGACACTGAGGTGTTGTCCCAAAGGATACCGAAACAGGGGGCGACGGTTCTGGAGATGACCCAGGGCGAAATCCCAGACGTCGGGCACATGGGGGGTAAGATCCCCATGCATTACGCTGACTGGAGCCGCAACAAGTCTGGCTCCCAGCCGGATACTGCGCTGGAACCTCCAAAGGTCCCGGATTCAAGTAGGCAGCCCCTCGCTAAGGAGGGCGAGCCAGCGGTGCAGATGACCTCCGTCCAGCCGGAGGCATCTGATAATTTGCTGGAAGTGCTTCGCGGCGCTTCCATTGACGAAGAGCACCGTACTCTTATGAGTACGGTGATTGATAAGGTTCGGTCTGCCAAAAGCGGATTGACCGAAGCCTGCACCAGCCTCCTAACGGGCTTTGAGGTAAGTAATCAAAAGTGTAAGAAAATATCACCCGATAGACAGTAGCCCCTGATACTCTGTTTGGTGTTCGGAAAGAAAAGCCAAACGGAGGGTCAACTTTTATCCGCAGGAGTCTAACAGTAAATGTCTATGTGAATAAGCAGGCGTTGCTGCTGGCCACTGCCGCCCGTACTGTGGAGGTCACCGGACTCAAGCGGGACCTGAAGCACGTCGAAGAAGAGCTCAGCCTCACAAAGAGGCAGCTCAAAGAGAACAAAGGTAAGTGATACCCCGTCCGTGTGTCATATAAAGGCAAAAAAATTGGCGATGCTAACAAAAGCATCATGATTTTAATAGAGGCCACGACCGAAGTGGCGGCCCTGAAGAAAGCACTGTCCAAGGCCGAAGACAAGGTGGCCCAGGAGCAAACCGAGCGTGAGAAACAGGATGCTCAGGTGGGTGAGGTACAACAAGAGCTCCAGGAATTCGGCAAAAAATTCGAGTCCTTGGAGCATGACTTCAAGACGCAAGAGTCCGAGCTTGCGAAGGCCCTCCAAAGCGCAAGAGACGCCAAGGCCGAAGCCCAAAAGGCCCTCCAGGATATTCAGGCGGCCAAGAAGATAGCGGCGGGTAAGGCATTCATTATGCAAAGCAAGCATGTGGAGGAGTCATTTATTTTACTTACCCGAATTCGGAGCTCTCCAGGGGCATTCACAGATCTGCCACGCAGCATATCTGATGCCACAGAGTTGTACCGTGCCGAAGAGGGGAGCTCAACAGAGAAGTTGTTCTGGTCCTAGTATGCTGGGGCCGAACACCCAATGCCCTTGAATGACCAACTGAAGCAATTGGTCGAACTCAACAAGGCGGCCGAACTGGCCATGAAGGACTTCATAGTCCGGCTGTGGCCTGGCGAGCCCCTGCCGGACAGCTACTTCGGCCTTATAAAGCAGATGGTAAATGCCTGTCCGCGACTGGAAGTTATTAAGCACTTCGTGTGTATTGAGGGTTCCCACCATGCCTTTGCTCGCGGGAAAATGCGTTGGTCCAAAATGGATGCAGAGAAGCTGGTGAAGGATGGACCGCCGGAGGGCAAGACGCATCGTTACCCTGAGAAGTATTATGACGGCGTAATGAAAGGCACCCGCCTTGTGGCCGATGAATGTACCAAGGATGTAATTTTCGAGTGAATGTACTTGTGTGTCTTGTAATATGAAAATTAGTTCATGTGCGCTATATAACACTTTTTGATTTAAAATATTACCTTCCGTGCGGCCGTTTATAAAATTCTGAAAGTTGGCCAGTCGTCGGCTTTCGCCCCCGTGTAACTAGTACTGGGGTGTTCGTGAAAACCCAAACACTCTTTATCCAAATTTTTGGTCCTTTAAGGAGGTGTTTAGCATAGCGAACAAGGCAATCAGACTATTCGGCTTTATCACTCTCACTTAGCCATAGAAGTCTACAATTTTAAATTTTGGCGAATCCCCTAGTATTCGGAAGGCCGAAGTTGGGGCGCTATACACGCCTAAATCGGACAAGGCTGATTCCTTGCCTGAAGCGGAAACAATCTTTAAGGATTTAAGACCTCTCGAAAAGCGACCAGCTCTCACCACATCATGACAGTCAGTTTTCGGCTTTCTCTACTGAGGTGCTCGTCCGGAAGAACCGGGACACAATCGCAGTAGTTCTCCCTGTGCTACCTTAGCCGATATAATGGAACTTAAGGTACCAAAACAAGGGAGCCTGGCAAACCCAACTATTGACCCAAGACATGATTCGGAGCTGATGCATATAATGCTATAAGTTCGGGGTGCCGCACTGTCAAAAGTGTTCGGAATTTTCTTGCCGTGTTATGGGGCGTTATAAAGCCCCTGGCAAACTGAACGTACCAAGGTGTACGGGTGCAAAAATAAACAGTCAAGGGAAAATATGAAGAAAGTAATAATAAGCTTATGTTGTATATTGTTTCCCGTTGTTATTTAAATAATACGTCAAAGCGTATGTGTGCAAGTAATGCGATAAGCGAAAATAGGACTATTTGACATGCCCTATCCAAGGGAAGCTGCGTGTGGGTATGTAAAATAGGTATAACGATCGTTAACAGAGACCACCTAGGTATTCCCTTGTACGCAAAGCCTCTTGCCTCCTTGGTTTTCCTTCCTGTGATGAGTCCGATGATCAGGTTCTCTGAAGGGGCTGCCCATAAGTAGGGTCCTGGAAAGAAAGAATAGGATGAGGGTATGCGAGTCCCGTGACGGTTGAGCCGCACTGTGGACCGCATCGTCGTCGTGCCTCCGCCTATGCCTATGGTATTTCTAGTGCGTAACTGTGTACGCGCGACACAAATGCCGCCTGGATGGTACTAGGGCGGAGGCTGAATTGCTAGTCGAGCTCTAGTCGCGCCGGACAGTCCTGTTGCAGAGTACTCCGGACTCGCTTAACAGTGTTCGGGGTTTTTATCGCCGAGTTGATGGTCTGCCGAAGCAGGTTGCATTGTACTTCTGCTGCGAGGGCCGTAGTGTGTTCCTCCGTACGGAGAGAGCGGTCTGTGTTTCCATTGACTGTTATAACCCCGCGTGGTCCCGGCATCTTGAGCTTGAGGTATGCATAGTGTGGTACCGCATTGAATCGAGAGAATGCGATTCGTCCAAGTAGTGCATGATAGCCACTACGGAAAGGGACGATATCAAAGATTAACTCCTCGCTCTGGAAGTTATCCGGAGATCCGAAGACCACTTCCAGTGTTATTGAGCCCGTACAACAGGCCTCTACACCTGGGATTACACCTTTAAAGGTGGTTTTGGTGGGTTTGCTCCTTGAGGGATCGATGCCCATTTTACGCACTGTGTCCTGATAAAGCAGGTTCAGGCTGCTGCCACCGTCCATGAGGACTCGCGTGAGGTGGAATCCGTCAATGATTGGGTCTAGGACCAATGCGGCTGAACCGCCATGGCGGATACTGGTAGGATGATCCCTGCGATCAAAAGTGATCGGGCAGGATGACCATGGGTTGAACTTTGGGGCGACTGGCTCCATCGCATAGACGTCCCGTAGTGCACGCTTTCGTTCCCGCTTGGGAATGTGGGTGGCATAGATCATATTTACCGTTTTCACATGGGGAGGAAATTTCTTATGCCCCCTATGTTTGGCCGCTGGGGCTCCTCGTCGTCCTCGCTATGCAGCCCCTTGTCCTTGTTTTCGGCATTCAACTTGCCGGCCTGTTTGAACACCCAACATTCTCTGTTAGTGTGGTTGGCTGGTTTATCAGGGGTGCCGTGAATTTGACACGAGCGGTCGAGTATGCGGTCTAGACTGGACGATCCCGGATTGTTTCTTTTGAATGGCTTTTTCCGCTGACCGGACTTGGAGCCGCTGAATCTGCCATTGACTGTCGTGTCTTCTGAGTTGTCACCATTGTTCCGACACTTATTTTTGTTGCCCGTGGCTTGCCGTCGCTGTCGCAGATATCTGAAGTGCCGGAGTTTCTTGGCGTGGTGCTACTGCGAGCTAGCCAGCTGTCCTCGCCCGCGCAAAAGCGGGTCATGAGTGTCGTGAGGGCTGCCAAGGACTTTGGCTTTTGTTAGCCGAGGTGTCTGGCGAGCCACTCTTCACGGATGTTGTGCTTAAAGGGCTCTAGGGCTTAGGCATCCGGAGAGTCGACGATTTGGTTCTTTTTAGTTAGGAACCGAGTCTAGAATTTCCTGGCTGACTCTCCGGGCTGTTGGGTTATGTGACTTAAGTCATCAGCATCCGGTGGTCGCACGTAAGTGCCCTGGAAGTTGTCGAGGAATGCGTCCTCCAGGTTTTCCCAACTATCAATGGAGTTCGCCGGCAGGCAATTCAACCAATGTCGGGCCAGTCCTTTGAGCTTAAGGGGAAGATACTTGATGGCATGTAGATCATCACCGCGGGCCATGTGAATGTGGAGAAGGAAATCTTCAATCCATACCGCGGTGTGTGTTGTGCCATCATATGATTCGATGTTTATGGGTTAAAACCCTTCTGGGAATTCATGATCCATTACTTCATCAGTGAAGCAGAGGGGGTGTGCGGCGCCTCTATGCCGGGCTATGTCACGACGCAGTTCGAATAAGTTCGGTCTGCTGTGTTCGGCCCGGCCGGACTTGTTGTTAGTATATCCGGCATGACGGTCATCATCACGCGTTGTGGCGCGCCCCCGCGATCCGTAGATCGATCTTGGCTGTCCTGCTTTGTTTTCCAGTATGTCTCGTAGGTCCTGCGTATTGCCCCGGTCCGTAGTGTATTGGTGTCGGGGTGCAGGCTGGTGTTCGGTTGATATGCCACTTTGTCTCGGTCACGAGGTGGCCGGTCAGCCTCGTCCTGTGCTGGTAGTTTAGGCTCTAGGGCCTCCTCCTCGAGTTGAGGTAACAACTTGTGCTTTGGGTAAACTTTGGTTGGGCGGTCGAGTCCGTATTTCTCGGTTGCCAGGACCTTAGTCCATATGTCTGTGAGCAGATCTTGATAAGCTTGGAGCTGTTGCTGCTTTTCTTTAGGCTTCTTGCAGTGGCTATAAGCTGGCGCTTGAAGCGCTCCTTCTCGACGAGATCCTCAGGGACGACAAATTCATCGTCGTCGAGGCTCACCTCTTCTTCGGAGAGAGACATATAGTTGTCATCCTTCAAGTCTTCGTCCGTCGCCTATTCATCTGGGCTAGCTTGCCCGTCCTCCTGTTCGGCCTGCTCGAAGTTAGGCTGGTCAGGATTGTATTTGTCTTCGGCACCATCCGGATTGCTATCGTCTCCTGTGCCGGTATTGCTATGGCGGGGCTTAGAGCGGTGCCGATAACACCCATACTTTTATTGCTTCCCTAAGGGGTTATCTTCTGGTGCCTCATCGCCATTGTTTTCTTTGGGGGTGTCCACCATATATATATCATATGAAGAGGTGGCTGTCCAGCGCCCTGTGGGCGGTGGTTTGTATTCTTCTCCTGCATCGTCGTCCATACCGTCGATGTCTTCGAAGTCGGAGTTGAGCACGTCGGTTAAGCCATCGATAGTGGCAATTTAGTGGGTGGTGGGTGGGCAACGAATTTCTTCGTCATCCGCATCCCACTCGAGCCGGACATAGTTCGGCCTAAAGTCTCTTGACAAAGAGAGAGACCTTAATGAGTTTAGCACGTCACTGAAGCGTGAGTGCTGAAAGATGTCCGCGACGGTGAACTCCATGATCGGTGCCCAATCAGATTCGGTGGGCACGGATGCACGCGGTCCGAAACCTAAGATCGAAGACAAGTCCGACGGTTCGGTGACACAGATTTCCTTAGAGGTGGAGTCTGTGTTCGGCTCCAACGTTGCTGAGTGTGCGGCCTCCGTGGCGGGGTCCATCCACCCGCCCTCGGATGGCACGATCTACTCCAAATTGGAGTCCGGAGCTGCTGCAAGTGCGATATCCTGAATACTGCTCGACGATAGATCTAAGTCGTGCTCGTCGTGACCGTTTGGCGCTCCTAACGCGGGTCCGAACCCGTCGAAGATCAAGTCTCCGTGGACGTCGGCCGTGTAGTTCAAGTTTCTGAATCTAACCTGATGGCCAGGGGCGTAGCTGTTGATCTGCTCCAGATGGCCAAGCGAGTTGGCCCGCAGGTGAAGCCGCCGAACACGAAGATCTGTCTGGGGAGAAAAGTCTCACCTAGACCATATTGTTGTTGATGATTGAAGGAGCCATCAAGCCTTATCGCGACGACATAGAGGAACTCTCAATGAAAGCACCAATGTCGGTGTCAAAACTGGCGGATCTCGGGTAGGCGGTCCCGAACTGTGCGTCTAAGGCTAATGGTAAAAGGAGACTGGGGACACAATGTTTACCCAGGTTCGGGCCCTCTCTATGGAGGTAATACCCTACTTCCTGCTTGATTGATCTTGATGATATGAGTATTACAAGAGTTGATCTACCACGAGATCATAGAGGCTAAACCCTAGAGGCTAGCCTATGATTATGATGGTTGTCCTTGTCCTACGGACTGAACCCTCCGGTTTATATAGACACCGGAGGGGGCTAGGGTTACACAGAGTCGGTTTACAGAGAAAGAGATCTATCATCTAAATCGCCAAGCTTGCCTTCCATGCAAAGGAGAGCCCCATCCGGACACGGGACAAAGTCTTCAATCTTGTATCTTCATAGTCCAACAGTCCGGCCAAAGGATATAGTCCGGCTGTCCGGATACCCCCTAATCCAGGACTCCCTCACCCGGTGTGTATGCCTTTCCGGTGGGGCCAGCCGGATTGTCGCCCTGCATGCCAACGTTACCCTGCCGCTTGCAGGCAGGCGCGTTGGGGGCTTGGGTGACAGCGGGGGCGACATGGCCAGCGACAAGATCCGCCGGAGGAGATTGCACGCGCGCGACCTCCGCGGTGACGGGGGATGGCTGGGAGGCTTCCATGACGGTGAAGAATGGTTGGGAAGATGGACCGGAGCGCGTGGTGGCGGGGCAATGGCTGCCGAGGTGGGGGGAGGGGGGCAACTGCGCGGAAATTTCCCTCACGCCAAATCTCGTTGCAGATAAAGCACGAGCTCGGGTTGGCCTCCCACCCCGTGAATCTAAAGGTTGAGGGCGATACGGGTCGGACGCGTTTGCGGAGTCTGCTCGGGCAGTATTTTTTGCGTCGACCTGTATTTCGACGGTTATTTTGCGGGTCATGGCCTTTTACGGGGTCTGCTAGCGATGCTCTTATCTCGTACTAGTAGTTTTCACTTTCCGCTATGCACCTTGTTGTTTCAAACTACTTATTTTGAACTAAGTCTCGGTGGTTATGTCTTAGTCAATGCTATATTCGTGAGATCATACATGTTATGTCATTTGACCGAGACTTGGTTAAGTCTAAGTCGACTGATATCAAGCCACATCCATTTTGAACCGTATGTAAATGAGTGAATGTAAGTGGGGAAACACAGTGTTGCAATATCATGCCTTGACGATGCTTGAGTGGATGTAAATTAATCTTATTTTTGTTCTTTCGAAAATGATCCGAAAACAACGCGCTAAGCGTGTGTCGTGCTCCTCCGTCGTGGTCGCCGCTGGACGCTTGCTTGTTGCTGTGTTCGTGCTTGCTGACTGCGTGCACGTAAGCTGGGTGCTGGCTTGCTGCCGCTCTAGTGCTTGGCTGCTTTGCTTTGCTGGATAATGTTGTTGATTACCGCAGCTGACATACTAATCTTGCTATTGTTCAGACTAGGGATTGCCATATCAACATAAACTAGAAGGGTTGGGCGCGCTTTGCTGCGCCATTGGTCTTGTTGGGTTTTTTAGAAACATTACTCACTCTGTTTCAAATATAAGGTCTATTACATTTTTGGCTCTAAACTTGGTCAATGTTAAATGAATTTGACTTTCCAAAAAACTAATACCCTTGTATTTTGGAATTGCTGGAATATTTAGTTTGGCGGGGCAGAGAGATGATGGAGTGTGTTTTATTTTTTGATAATTCGGTAATTTGGTGGGCCTTTCTTGATGTGGTTCTGTGTTATCCACTAAGGAACCCATATTTATGTGGGGAAATTTCTGTGTCGGTAGCCGCATGTACTATATTGGTGCTACAGTATCACATAGTGACGTTTCTTTCTTCTGGGTGGTAGTAGGGTGCACGGTCTTGATATGTTTTTATAGGCGGTTGTTGTTGATTGATTTGAAAAAGATTGACCCGATCAAAATCTTAAACCAAATCCATAATTGAATACCTCAGTCGAATTGAAGAGCTTCAAAATTAGGGAACAATAGATTGAATGGGAGAGCTCCTTGCGAAATTGTTGACCCAGTCAAAATTAAGTGACTCAATTTTAAATTAAAGACCTCAATTAGTTGTGAAGCCTTAAAAATTAGGAAGCATACTGCATAGCACAAAAGAATTGAATAAGAGAGTTTTACGAAATTATTGATCCGACTAAAATTGGATGACCCAATTTTAATTTGAGAACTTAATTAATTGTGAGCGCTTTAAATTTAGGGAGCTTAGTGTTGTACATGATATATATGTGGGCACACACCACATGGGCTTGAAAAAAGGCGCAGAGGCAACAGACGAAGCAACATTTTGATCCAAGCAATAGTTTTTTTATCTTTATTGTGTAATAGTTTATTAACTATTTGTATATGCTCTTACTCGCCATATCACCATATTGCTGTTTTTAGAAATTGTTGTATCCCCATGCCTGTATCGGTGCTTCATAGATCATATCTCCTACCCATGCCAGCCCTCGCATGTCAGTACATATAGGGCTTATAAATTAGGTCAAACTTAAAAAGACGTGACTCATTACAAAACAAATAGGCCTTATGATAATTGTTTTTGTACAGTATGTCAAGTTTGTAACTAGAAAAAAATTGACTTAACGCAAAACAAGTATGCCTTGTAAATCCAAATGAAGGGACTTTATGGTAGCTGAATTAAATGGCATTTTAATTCTCTTTTTGACATTTTTTAACAACATTTGCATGCGAGTGCTACTACTAAATTTTTTACTCTCAAAATATTTTCCAAGAAAATCATCAAGAAATCACTATGCTACAAATTGCATGGAAATTAATTTAACTTTATTGTTCATTTGAGTTTACTAGCCTACCTCAACTTGTTTGGGACTGAAAGATTTTATTTTTGTTCGGTTTGCCCTTTAAATATATACTCCCTCCGTCCCTAGTGTAGTGTACAAAACACTCTTATATTATAGGATGGATGGAGTAGTTAACAAAACAGACAAGATAGGTTTGTTCCAATCAACACAAAACATCCAAAAAACAAACAATGTCATGGATGAAAAAATAATCTTAGTTAGAACTTACTCTCATAACTTACCCTAAATTACTACCTTATGCATGTTATTGGTTTGCCATGTTTCATTGTTGTATCTTTCTTCTATTTGCAGCATTCTTTCATTGCAAGATGCACCATGACCTCTTCTATTAACTGCATATGTCATTTTCAGTTTACATTTTCAATCTATACCACGCTCCTTCCTTGTTATATATTTTGACATGTTTGATGTGATCTATAGTATAAATTATATGTTGTACATACACCAGTGCGCCTGTGTAGTTTCGTCCGGAAAGTCAATTGCCATGAACATAGTGAAGGAAATATGCCCTAGAGGCAATAATAAAGTTATTATTTATTTTGTTATATAATGATAAATGTTTATTATTCATGCTAGAATTGTATTAGCCGGAAACTTAGTACATGTGTGAATACATAGACAAAACCTATAGTCCCTAGTATGCCTCTACTTGACTAGTTCGTTAATCAAAGATGGTTATGTTTCCTAACCATAGACATGTGTTGTCATTTTATGAACGGGATCACATCATTAGGAGAATGATGTGATGGACATAACCCATCCGTTAGCTTAGCATTATGATCGTGTTAGTTTCATTGCTACTACTTTCTTCATGACTTATACAAGTTCCTCAGACTATGAGATTATGCAACTCCCGAATACCGGAGGAACACTTTGTGTGCTACCAAATGTCACAACGTAACTGGGTGATTATAAAGGTGCTCTACAGGTGTCTTCGATGGTGTTTGTTGAGTTGGCATAGATCGAGATTAGGATTTGTCACTCTGATTGTCGGAGAGGTATCTCTAGGCCCTCTCGATAATGCACATCACTATAAGCCTTGCAAGCAATGTGACTAATGAGTTAGTTGCGGGATGATGCATTACGGAACAGGTAAATAGACTTGCCGGTAACAAGATTGAACTAGGTATTGAGATACCGACGATCGAATCTCGAGCAAGTAACATACCAATGACAAAGGGAACAACGTATGTTGTTATGCGGTTTGACCGATAAAGATCTTCGTAGAATATGTAGGAGCTAATATGAGCATCCAGGTTCCGCTATTGGTTATTGATCAGAAATGAGTCTCGGTCATGTCTACATAATTCTCGAACCCGTAGGGTCTGCACACTTAATGTTCTGTGACGATCTGTATTATGAGTTATGTGATTTGATAACCGAAGTTTGTTCGGAGTCCCGGATAAGATCGGGGACATGATGAGGAGTCTCGAAATGGTCGAGCCTAAAGATCGATATATTGGAAGGCTATATTCGGACATCGGAAAGGTTTTGAGTGATTCAGGTATTTTTTGGAGTACCGGAGAGTTACGGGAATTCGCCGGGAGAAGTATTGGGCCTTATTGGGCCATACGGGACAGAGAGAGGGGCTACCTAGGGCAGGCCCCGCGCTCCCCAAGGCCTGGTCCGAATTGGACTAGGGGGAGGGGCGGCGCCCCCTCCTTCCTTCTCTTCTCTCTTCCCCTTCCTTCTCTCCTACTCCTACTACTTGGAAGGGGGGGGGGATCCTACTCCCGATGGGAGTAGAACCCCCCAGGGCGCGCCCTAGTAGAGGGCCGGTCCTCCCCCTCCTCCACTCCTTTATATACGGGGGAGGGGGCACCCCATAGACACACAAGTTGATCATTGATCTTTTAGCCGTGTGCGGTGCCCCCTTCACCATAATCTACCTCGGTCATATCATTGCGGTGCTTAGGCGAAGTCCTGCATCGGTAGCTTCATCAACACCGTCATCACGCCGTCGTGCTGACGGAACTCTCCCTCGAAGCTCTACTGGATCGTGAGTTCGTGGGAGTCACCGAGCAGAACGTGTGCAGATCGCGGAGGTGCCGTACGTTCGGTACTAGGATCGGTCGATCGTGAAGACGTACGACTACATCAATCGCGTTGTCATAACGCTTCCGCTTATGGTCTACAAGGGTATGTGGATGGCACTCTCCCCTCTCGTTGTTATGCATCACCATGATCTTGCGTGTGCGTAGGAAATTTTGAAATTACGGTATTCCCCAACAGTGGCATCCGATCCAGGTTTATGCGTAGATGTTATATGCATGAGTATAACACAAGTGAGTTGTGGGCGATACAAGTCATACTGCTTACCAGCATGTCATACTTTGATTCGACGGTATTGTTGGATGAAGCGGCCCAAACCGACATTACCCGTACGCTTATGCGAGACTGGTTCTACCGACGTGCTTCGCACATAGGTGGCTGGCTGATGTCAGTTTCTCCAACTTTAGTTGAATCGAGTGTGGCTACGCCTGGTCCTTGTTGAAGGTTAAAACAACACATACTTGACGAAATGTCATTGTGGTTTTGATGCGTAGGTAAGAACGGTTCTTGCTCAGCCCATAGCAGCCACGTAAAACTTGCAACAACAAAGTAGAGGACGTCTAACTTGTTTTTGCAGGGCATGTTGTGATGTGATATAGCCAAGACATGATGCTAAATTTTATTGTATAAGATGATCATGTTTTGTAACAAAGTTATCGGCAACTGGAAGGAGCCATATGGTTGTCGCTTTATTGTATGAAATGCAATCGCCATGTAATTGCTTTACTTTATCACTAAGCGGTAGCGATAGTCGTAGAAGCAATATTTGGCGAGGCGACAATGATGCTATGATGGAGATCAAGGTGTCGCGCCGGTGATGATGGTGATCATGATGATGTTTTGGAGATGGAGATCAAAGGCACAGGATGATGATGGCCATATCATATCACTTATATTGATAGTGATATGATTGCATGTGATGTTTATTTTTTATGCATCTTATTTTGCTTAGATCGACGGTAGCATTATAAGATGACCTCTCACTAAATTTCAAGGTATAAGTGTTCTCTCCAAGTATGCACTATTGCGAAAGTTCGTCGTGCCGAGACACCACGTGATGATCGAGTGTGATAAGCTCTACGTTCACATACAACGGGTGCAAGCCAGTTTTGCACATGCAGAATACTTGGGTTAAACTTGACGAGCCTAGCATATGCAGATATGGCCTCGGAACACTAGAGACCGAAAGGTCGAGCGTGAATCATATATTAGATATGATCAACATAGTGATGTTCACCATTGATAACTACTCCATCTCACGTGATGATCAGACATGGTTTAGTTGATTTGGATCACGTGATCACTTAGATGATTAGAGGGATGTCTATCTAAGTGGGAGTTCTTAAGTAATATGATTAATTGAACTTTAATTTATCATGAACTTAGTCCTGATAGATTTTGCAAATAATGTTGTAGATCAATAGCTCGCGTTGTTGCTTCCCTATGCTTTTATATGTGTTCCTAGAGAAAACTAAGTTGAAATATGATAGTAGCAATGATGCGGACTGGGTCCGTGATCTGAGGTTTATCCTCATTGCTGCACAAAAGAATTATGTCCTTAAATTCACCGCTAGGTGCCAGACCTATTGCAGGAGCAGATGCAGACGTTATGAACGTTTGGCTAGCTCAATATAATGACTACTTGATATTTTAGTGCATCATGCTTAACGGCTTAGAATCGGGACTTCAAAGACGTTTTAAACGTCATGGACCATATGAGATGTTCCAGGAGTTGAAGTTAATATTTCAAGGAAATACCCGAGTTGAGAGATATTAAATCTCCAACAAGTTCTATAGCTTAAAGATGGAGGAGAATAGCTCAAGCAGTGAGCATGTGCTCAGATTGTCTGGGTACTACAATCGCTTGAATCAAGTGGGAGTTAATCTTCCAGATAAGATAGTGATTGACAGAGTTCTCTAGTCACCATCACCAAGTTACTGGAACTTCGTGATGAACTATAGTATGCAATGGATGATGAAAACGGTTCCCGAGCTCTTCGTGATGTTGAAATCGACGAAGGTAGAAATCAAGAAAAGAGCATCAAGTTTTGATGATTGATAAGACCACTAGTTTCAATAAAAGGGCAAACGAAAATAAAGGAAACTTCAAGTAGAATGGCAAGCAAGTTGTCACTCCCATGAAGAAGCCCAAAGTTGGACCAAAGCCTGAAACTGAGTGCTTCTACTGCAAAGAAAATGGTCATTAGAAGCGGAAATGCTCTGAATATTTGGTGGATAAGAAGGATGGAAAAGTGAACAAGGGTATATTTGATATACAAGTTATTGATGTGTACCTTAGTAGTGTTTATAGTAGCCCCTAAGTATTTGATACTTGTTCGGTAGCTAAGATTAGTAACTCGAAACAGGAGTTACAAAATAAACAGAGACTAGTTGAGAGTGAAGTGACGATGTGTGTTGGAAGTGGTTCCAAGATTGATATGATCATCATCGCACACTCCCTATACTTTCGAGATTAGTGTTGAAACTAAATAAATGTTATTTGGTGTTTGCGTTGAGCATAAATATGATTAGATCATGTTTATTGCGATACGAATATTCATCTAAAACAGAGAATAAATCGTTATTCATTTTACATGAATAAAACCTTCTATGGTCATACACCCAATATTGATGGTTTATTGAATATTGATCATAGTGATACACATATTCATTGTATTGACGCCAAATGATACAAAGTTGATAATGATAGTGCAACATATTTGTGGCACTGCCGTTTGTGTCATATCGGTGTAAAGCGCATGAAGAAACTCCATAAAGATGGACTTTTGGAATCACTTGATTATAAATCATTTGATGTTTGCGAACCGTGCCTTATGGGCAAGATGACTAGAACTCCGTTCTCCGGAACAATGGAACGAGCGAGTGACTTATTGGAAATAATACATACCGATGTATGCGGTCCGATGAGTGTTGATGCTCGTGGCGGGTATCATTATTTTCTGACCTTCATAGATTATTTGAGCAGATATCGGTATATCTACTTAATGAAACACAAGTCTGAAACATTTGAAAAGTTCAAAAAATTTCAGAGTGAAGTGGAGAATCATCGTAACAAGAAAATAAAGTTTCTACAATCTGATCGTGGAGGAGAATATTTGAGTTACGAGTTTGGCCTTCATATAAAACAATGTCGAATAGCTTCACAACCCACGCCACCCGGAACACTACAGCGTTATGGTGTGTCCGAACATCGTAACCGCACTTTATTGGATATGGTGCGATCTATGATGTCTCTTATTGGTTTACCACTATCGTTTTGCGGTTATGCATTAGAGATAGTTGCATTCACTTGAAAAAGGGCACCATCAAAATCCGTTGAGACGACGCCTTATGAACAATGTTTTGGTAAGAAACCAAAGTTGTCATTTCTTAAAAGTTTGGGGTTGCGATGCTTATGTGAAAAAGTTTCAACCTGATAAGCTCGAACCCAAATCGGAGAAGTGCGTCTTCATAGGATACCCAAAAGGAAACTGTTGGGTACACCTTCTATCACAGATCCGAAAGCAAGATATTCGTTGCCGAGAATGGATCCTTTCTAGAGAAGGAGTTTCTCTCGAAAGAAGTGAGTGGGAGGAAAGTAGAACTTGATGAGGTAATTGTACCTTCTCCCGAATTGGAAAGTACTTCATCACAGAAATCAGTTCCAGTGATTCCTACACCAATTAGTGAGGAAGGTTAATGATGATGATCATGAAACTTTAGATCAGGTTACTACCGAACTTTGTAGGTCTTCCAGAATACGGTCCGCACCAAAGTGGTACGGTAATCATTTTCTGGAAGTCATGTTACTAGACCATGATGAACGTATGAACAATGAGGAAGCAATGATGAGCCCAGATTCCGCAAAATGGCTTGAGGCCATCAAATCTGAGATGGGATCCATGTATGAGAACAAAGTGTGGACTTTGGTGGACTTGACCGATGATCGGCAAGCCATATTAAATAAATGAATCTTCAAGAGGAAGACGGACACTGATAGTAGTGTTACTATCTACAAAGCTCAACTTGTCGCAAAAGGGTTTTTGACAAGTTCAAGGTGTTGACTACAACACTACTAGAAAAAAGGCTATAGATGGGATTGACACTAATGGCGCACCAGACAGGCGGTGCGCCATTAGTATATACTAATGGCGCACCTTGGTCCAGGTGCGCCATTAGTATCAAATTTTTTTTAACTAGTGCGCCTGTCCAAACATACTAATGGCGCATCCAGACGAAGTGCGCCATTACTAGTTGTAACTAGTAATGGCGCACCTGTCGGAAAGTGCGCCACTAATGTTGTTTTTTTATTATATTTTTTATTCCTTTTTTTTTGCAAAACTACTAATGGCGCACTTCTTCACCGTGCGCCATTACTAGTTTAAACTAGTAATGGCGCACTCTGGAGCAGTGTGCCATTAGTATGTTTTTTTTTGCAAAACTACTAATAGCGCACCACCAGAAGGTGCGCCATTAGTAACCTGGATTACTAATGGCGCATTTGTGGTTGGTGCGCCATTAGTAAGTGGGCAGCAACAAGATATTTTGGATAGCCTCTCCTACCCACACTCACTTTCCCCCCACTTCATTCTCTCCACCGCCTCCTCCTTGTCTCGGGTGCCTCCTCTTTTTCACCTCATTTCCACCATAGATTCATTCAAATTAAGTGGTTAAATTACCTTATTTTGATAGGTAAGTAAGGGGGGAAGCTATATTTATGTTGTTCTCCCTACAACAATGTGCACATGCACTTTTTATGGCCTAGCTAGATCTATGTATGTTCGTGGTGTTGCATATGTTTGTAGTGTTGCATATGTGTTTGTGTTTGGAGGTGTACCGGTATTTGAAATGCGGTAGTTGCCAATATTTTGCCGGAATATTGATTCATTTCCGTTTCGGCGAGAATTTTGGCATTAAGCATTCTTTTTGGTCCTATTTTTAGGGAAAGTCATGCCAAAAAATTTCTTCGTTCTAAAATATCGTTTTGCTCTACCCCGCAGGCGGCCATGGTCCGCACGATGACCGAAGGCATTGTGAATAGGTTTTTGAGGTCCGCAAAGGCCGAGATGCTTCAAAATAACGAGACGGAGATAAGATGTCCGTGTCGAAGATGCAAGCTGAAGAGCCTTATTGCGGACCCGGATTCCGGGCAGGTGCGGGACCACCTGCTCTTGCGTGGTTTCATGGATGGCTATCGGTGGCAAGGTGATGAAGATGACTACAAAGTCGTCCATGGGGGCCGGGCAAGAAATGAGGAAGGGCAGCAAGACAACAACAGCGGCTCGGGCGGGCGAGTAGACGAAGAATGCCCAGGAGATGATCACGACGGTGATGCTGTACACAGTCATCATGTAGAAGATGCAGGACATGATGATGAGGAAGATGCCGGAGCAGACGACGGGCATGATCATTAAGATGATGATGCCGGCGGAGCAGACGACGCTGGACCATCGATGGGCTAGGTGCAGGACCCTCATATTCAAGAGCTGCTTCTCAAGCAGATGGATAACGCAAGAGCTGCCGCCCGAGAGAAAGCCAAGATGGATCAACTTGAGTTAGACGCGGTTAATCCATTGTATGAAGGATGCAGGCCCGAGGATACCCGCCTGAAAGTAACGCTCATGGCTCTGGAGATGAAGGTAAAACACAAAATGACCGACGCATGCTTCGACGAGAACATGTCATTCTGGCACGAACGTCTTCCCAAGGGGAACAAGTGCCCGACCAGTTTGGAGGAGGCGAAGAAAATCGTGTGTCCTCTCGATTTACCGCACGTGAAATACCATGTGTGCATGAACAATTGCATCATTTATCGGGACGAGCACGCGGAGTCTACTATATGTCCGGTGTGCAGCGTCACTCGATACAAGAAGAGGAAGAAAGCTCCTCGAAAAGTGGTGTGGTACTTTCCGATCACTCCTCATCTGCAGCGGTATTTCGCGGACCCTAAGATAGCAAAGCTCCTGCGTTGGCACACGGATAAGGAGGAGAAGAAGCGAGAAGATGACGCAAATGATCCAGAGATAGATAAAAAAGACAAGATGCTAAGTCACCCTAAGGATGCGAGCCAGTGGCAAGCGTTGAACTTCGAATACCCAGAATTTGGGAACGATCCAAGGAACATTGTGCTGGGCGCGAGCACCGATGGAGTCAATCCGTTTGGCAGCCAGAGAAGCACACATAGCACCTGGCCTGTGTTTGTGTGGATGTACAACCTTCCCCCCTGGTTGTGCATGAAGAGGAAGTACATTCACATGAGTATGCTAATTGAAGGGCCGAAACAACCAGGGAACGACATCAATCTGTATCTGGGGCTGCTGAAAGAGGAGCTTGACACGCTGTGGAAAACGCCAGCCAATACGTGGGAGGCAGCAGAGAAAGAATATTTCCCTATGAGAGCCGCACTGCTCACGACGGTGCACGACTATCTCGGTTGCGGATATCTCGCGGGGCAGGTAGTCCACGGATTTTCTGGATGCGTAAGGTGCATGGATGACACAATGTATCGCCAGCTAGATAGAGATCCCGGGTCTTTGAAAACCGTGTTCATGGGACATCGAAGGTGGCTTCGCGACGATGACCCGTGGAGGAAACGCAAGGATCTGTTCGATGGTGAAACCGAACCCCGAAAACGCCCGTGTACGAGGAGCGGCGAGGAAATAGAAAAGCTGTTGAAAAATTGGAAAGACTGCCCACTGCCGGGAAAGAAGCAAAAGGCCCTGTCTACTTGGAAAAGCAATGTGAAGAGAATGATCGAGAAAGGTGAGAGTTATGAGAAGATCAAGGAGAAAAATCCTTCGATCACCGAAGATGACTACAACGACTTCAAGATCAATTGCTCGAGCACCGCAAACTCCCAATCAAGTCAGTGGGGGAAAGAAATGCGGGAGCTGAACTTAGGGGAACACAAACTCGGTCCCGGCGGTTACAGAGTGGCGGAGCCTATATGGGACAAGGAGGACGCGGAGCGTGCCGAGCAAGGCCTACCGCCCCGCTTTGAGAAATACAACGGTAACAAGCAGACCAGGAACTTTGTCAGGGCCCAGTACAAGGAGGACCCGATAACAAAGGAGCTTACACCCCCGCGTAATTAGCTCCATATGGTTTCTGGTAAGGAATCCGAAGACCAGGGCGCTTGAGCTTGTTCTAGTAAGGAATACACCCCCGCGTAATTAGCTCCATATGGTTGCATTCTAATTAATGAAGCCAAATTTCTAAATGGTTCACATTCCTTCCGCAGGCGACTGAAAGCAGTAGCGCGGGGTCGAGTACGAGCAACCCTTGGGACACCACTCTAAATAGGGCGTTGAATGTAATGAAGAACAAGGATAAGCTCAGTAAGCCGACGTCAGCTGGTCGTGTGGCCGCAAAGGCTTGTCCACAAAATGGGGGTCATACTATACCGCTGGTGTGCGGAAGGAGAAAAAGACCAGCTCGGAAAGCCAGGCGCGCGAGGTTCAAGAACTCAAGGCACAGGTGGCACAGATTCCGGAGATTGTCCAAGAGCAAGTGGAACAACGACTCGGAGCGACGATCACCGCCATTGTGCCTACCTTGATCCAGGGGTTGAGTGCGTGGATTGTGGGCGGCCAACAGGGGCCGCCCCCGATTCCTAGCTTCATGGCCAGCAACTCGTAGAATGCGATGGCGGGGCCATTGGTGTCTCCGGCGGAGGCGGCATTGGTGTCACCGACGCCGGCACGAGAGCTTAATGCACCCGGGTGTACGCCGGCCGGCACCTCTGCAGCAAGCGGCCCCTCCGTCAACTGCACGCCCGCCGTTGGCGGTGCCTCGACATTAGCCGAGCTCGATGCCATCATCACGGTAACTAATTAAGCCTCTCTCGGCCGAGGACTTCATCTCCTTGCCTTTGACTGGGCATCCCTGACGCCCTACATGTTTTCGCAGGGCGCCGCCGATGTTCCGTGCACTCTCCTGCACTTCGTGAACAACGAGTTGGTCGATGTCGCCAAGGGCCAAATCGTTCAACCGGGCAACCCCTTGTTCCACGGTACCCAGATGCCACCCAACTTGTTTAGGGTTCAACTGGTTCGGGTGCTGCCAGGCTGCGACGAGTTGTTACCTCCGATTCGACCCGTCGGGGCCGACGATGATGACGTGATGACCCTCAGCGCCTGCCTGAGCTGGCCCCTGCTTTGGCCGAAGAGCCAGATTCGTTTGGGGGCGGGGGACACCACCCCAAAGACAACACCGCCAGTCGTGTCGGCGCCAAGTCGGCCCCATGGCAAGACCGCCGCAACGGTGCCGGACATCCCTATGCCACTAGATCCAAACATGCATATGGCACAGGATCAGAACGACTACGACGACGATACATTTGGCAACGTCGATCAGTACTTTGCCGAACATGGGTACGATGGCGACTTCATGGGGGCTCCTTCTCAAGAACCCAACCCAACAAAAGACGTGCGCGATCTAGCTGGTACCGCGGAGAAGCCAAGTTGCAACAGGCGTCGTCTGCCGTTCAGCTCTCAGGAGACGCCTCCAGCTGCCGACTTCACCGAGCCTCAGATAGGCGAGGTGCGAAATATTATCAGCCCAAACACACTCAAGAAGGCGGTCTGTGAGCAGAACTCGGTCCCATTACAGGAGAAGAAGAAGGCACGCAAAAGAAAGACTAACAAGGGTGCGAGCCAGCCGGCACCGAGTACGATCCGTGCTCAGGACGGGCCACCTTCACCTGAGGATATCTCGAGGAGGGTGCATGTGGCGGGTAGGGCAATGCTACCGACAAATATGCTCAATGCTGCAACCGGTGCTACGCGGAGTCTGCATGACAGTGTTCTTTCTTTGGAGAAGCGGCGTCTCAGAGAGAAGGATGTGGCATAACTCCATCGGGCGTACGATCGTCCTGCGGTTTGATGACATCCACGCTATGATGAACCTTCATCCGCTGCACTACACCTTCATTCGGCTATTTTTGCTGAGTATGGAGATGTGGATCATTCGCGACAAGACCCCGGACATCGTGATAGTCGACCCCTTCTACATGCGTGCCAAGATCTTGGGCAGCGCTGGGGACCGGCAAGTCGCGAGTTCTTACCTCGAAGGCGTCATTCTAGCAAACCAAGATAAGGATAACTTCCTCGTGCCTTACTTTCCCGAGTAAGTCCTCCCCTCAACCGGCCCGTAACATATGAATTCTTAGATTTCGATCGTTTTTCTTTTAACATTCCGTGTTTTCTGCAGTGACACACATTGCACGCTCATCCTCCTAAGCCCCAAATATTCCATGGCCACGTATTTCGACCCGGACCGTCAGTCGAATGTAGACTACACAAATGTCAAGAAGGTTCTTGATGATGTTCTCCCCGGCTACGCCAAATCTGGAGGCACCTTCACCAGGCCTATTCGTAAGTACGGCAAGCACATGTTCTCCCACAATACGATGTTCTGCTACGTCAAGCAGCCGCCTGGCGGTCAGAAGGGTGCCTACTACGCCATCCATCACATGCGGGCGATCATATGGGACCATCATCAACTTCTGCTACCGAGTAAACTCAAAGATTGGGCAAAGAGCGTGTCGGCAATCCAGGACGCGGACCTCCGACAAGAATTCTTTCGCATCCAGTCGGAGTTTGCGGAAATCATCCATCAAGATGTCCTTCGTACCTCGGGGCAGTTCTACCTTAGAAATCAACCGTCCAACAGTGACATCGACACAATGCTACAAATGCAGGCTGACAACGCCCGTTCTTTCATGACTCCCACGATAGACGGCGGCTTCATCCACGCTCCGGTCCCTTGAGTCGAGTCGAAAGCAGTGATGCTGTGTCTAGTTCTGAAACATCGATTGGCTCATGTTGTAATTAAACTTTAATGAACTTGTAGTATGTCTCTTTGGTTTCGAGAGTCGTTCAACTTAGATGTAATTGATGCTATTAATGTCTTGCTTTTCTCTTCCGATCGTTCTGTTGCATACTTATATATTGCTTATGTATTGTCTGTGAATTGGTACTAACGTTTCGTTTGGCTAGTGCATATCGATGCCGACATATGTCGTGTACAAGGGTAAGGTTACCGGAGTCTACGACGACTGGGAGGAGTGTCGGAGACAGGTTCACCGATTCAGCGGTAACAGTTACAAAGGGTACACCACTAGGGCCGAGGCCGAATCTAGATACGCCCGCTATCTAGCGGGAGAGGGGAGGGAGCGTTGGAGGAACCAGATGAAGACGAGTTTCATCGTGATGATGCTCATCGTGATGACCGCAGCTCTCTTCTATGTGATGGTAGTTTAGATGATCGATATCGACTTGTAATGTGAAGACAAACTCGCTACTCGCGGTCTCGAGACTTGTAATATAATGTTCTATCTTTGTTCGGTCTTCTCAATTCGGAGACTAATATGATGAATTGTATTCAGAGACTAATCTTCTATTGTATTGGATGAATCTGTTGTTGATGTGTGCTGTCTATATGTTGTCCAATTATACATTTTGTAACGTGTGCAAAAAACAGAAAACAAAAAAACAAAAAAAACCTAATATTCATACTAATGGCGCATCACACCACAGTGCGCCATTAGTATGCCAAAGGATACTAATGGCGCATCCTTAGACAGTGCGCCATTAGTATGCCGAAGTTACTAATGGCGCATCTTGCTGTTGTGCGCCATTAGTATGCCAAAGCACCTGGGTATACATGGCCCCCTGGGAGGCATACTAATGGCGCACTGTTGTATATACTAATGGCGCATCCAGTGGTGCGCCATTAGTATACCAGATACTAATGGCGCACCAGTGGTGCGCCATTAGTAAAATATACTAATGGCGTGGCACTAATGGCGCACCACTGATGCGCCATTAATGGCCAAATTAGGTGCGCCATTAGTAGGCCTTTTCCTACTAGTGCAATGAGATTTTCTCAACAGTAGCGATGCTTAAATCCGTCCGAATCATGTTAGGAGTTGCCATATTTTATGAAATCTGGAAAATGGATGCTAAAAATTGTATTTCTTAAATGGATATTTCTTAAAGAAGAGTTTATTATGATGCAACCAGAAGGTTTTGTCGATCCTAAATGTACTAACAAGGTGTGCAAGCTCCAGCGATCCATCTATGGACTGGTGCAAGCATCTCGGAGTTGGAATATATGCTTTGATGAGTTGATCAAAGCATATAGTTTTATACAGACTTGCGGTGAAGTCTGTATTTACAAGAAAGTGAGTGGGAGCTCTATAGCATTTCTGATAAGTATATGTGAATGACATATTGTTGATCAGAAATAATGTAGAATTTTCTGGAAAGCATAAAGGAGTGTTTGAAAGGAGTTTTTCAAAGAAAGACCTCGGTAAAGCTGCTTACACATTCAACATCAAGATCTATAGAGATAGATCAAGACGCTTGATAATATTTTTCAATGAGTACATACCTTGATAAGATTTTGAAGTAGTTCAAAATGGAACAGTCAAAAAGGAGTTCTTGCCTGTGTTGCAAGGTGTGAAGTTGAGTAAGCCTCAAAACCTGACCATAGCAGAAAATAGAAAGAGAATGAAAAGTCATTCCCTATGCCTCAGTCATAGGTTCTATAGAGTATGTTGTGCTGTGTACCAATCCTATTGTGTACCTTGCCATAAGTTTGACAAGGGGGTATAATAGTGATCTAAGAGTAGATCAATGGACAGCGGTCAAAATTATCCTTAGTGAGGACTAAAGAAATGTTTCTCAGTGATGGGGTGATAAAAGAGTTCATCGTAAAGAGTTACGTCGATGCAAGCTTTTACACCGATCCAGATGACTCTAAGTCTCAATCTGGATACATATTGAAAGTGGGAGCAATTAGCTAGAGTAGCACCGTGTAGAGCATTGAAGACATAGAATATTTGCAAAATACATACGGCTCTGAATGTGACAGACCCATTGACTAAACTTCTCTCACAAGTAAAACATGATCACACCTTAGTACTCTTTGGGTATTAATCAAATAGTGATGTGAACTAGATTATTGACTCTAGTAAACCCTTTGGGTGTTGGTCACATAACGATGTGAACTATGGATGTTAATCACATATAGATGTGAAATATTGGTGTTAAATCACATGGCGATGTGAACTAGATTATTGACTCTAGTGCAAGTGGGAGACTGAAGGAAATATGCCCTAGAGGCAATAATAAAGTTATTATTTATTTCCTTATATCATGATAAATGTTCATTATTCATGCTAGAATTGTATTAACTGGAAACTTAGTACATGTGTGAATACATAGACAAAACCTATAGTCCCTAGTATGCCTCTACTTGACTAGCTTGTTAATCAAAGATGGTTATGTTTCCTAAACATAGACATGTGTTGTCATTTGATGAACGTGATCACATCATTAGGAGAATAATATGATGGACATGACCCATCCGTTAGCTTAGCATTATGATCATGCTAGTTTCATTGCTACTGCTTTCTTCATGACTTATACATGTTCCTATGTCTATGAGATTATGCAACTCCCGAATACCGGAGGAACACTTTGTGTGCTACCAAATGTCACAACGTAACTGGGTGATTATAAAGGTGCTCTACAGGTGTCTCCGATGGTGTTTGTTGAGTTGGCATAGATCGAGATTATGATTTGTCACTCCAATTGTCGGAGAGGTATCTCTGGGCCCTCTCGGTAATGCACATCACTATAAGCCTTACAAGCAAGGTGACTAATGAGTTAGTTGCGAGAAGATGCATTACGGAACGAGTAAAGAGACTTACCAGTAACGAGATTGAACTAGGTATTGAGATACCGACGATCGAATCTCGGGCAAGTAACATACCCGTGACAAAGGGAACAATGTGTGTTGTTATGCGGTTTGACCGATAAAGATCTTCGTGGAATATGTAGGAGCCAATATGAGCATGCAGGTTACGCTATTGGTTATTGACCAGAAATGAGTCTCGGTCATGTCTACATAGTTCTCGAACCCGTAGGGTCCGCACGCTTAACGTTCTATGACGATCTGTATTATGAGTTATGTGATTTGATGACCGAAGTTTGTTCTGTTGGGGAACGTAGTAATTTCAAAAATTTCCTACGCACACGCAAGATCATGGTGATGCATAGCAACGAGAGGGGAGAGTGTGTCCACGTACCCTCGTAGACCGAAAGCGGAAGCGTTAGAACAATGCGGTTGATGTAGTCGTATGTCTTCACGGCCCGACCGATCAAGCACCGAAACTCTGGCACCTCCGAGTTCTAGCACACGTTCAGCTCGATGACGTCCCTCGAACTCCGATCCAGCCGAGTGTCGAGGGAGAGTTCCGTCAGCACGACGGCGTGGTGACGATCTTGATGTTCTATCGACGCAGGGCTTCGCCTAAGCACCGCTACGATATTATCGAGGTGGATTATGGTGGAGGAGGGCACCGCACATGGCTAAGAGATCTCAAGGATCAATTGTTGTTGTGCCTATAGGTGCCCCTTGCCCCCGTATATAAAGGAGCAGAGGGGAGGGGGTCGGCCGGCCAGGAGGGGCGCGCCAGGAGGAGTCCTCCTCCCACCGGGAGTAGGACTCCCCCCCTTCCTTGTTGGAGTAGGAGAGAAGGAAAGATGGGGAGAGGAGGAAGGAAAAGGGGGCTGCACCCCTTGTCCAATTCGGACCAGAGGGGGGCTGCGCGCCACCTTCCTTTCGGCCTCTCTACTCTATTCCCGTATGGCCCAATAAGGCCCATATACTCCCCGGCGAATTCCCGTAACTCTCCGGTACTCCGAAAAATACCCGAATCACTCGGAACCTTTCCGAAGTCCGAATATAGTCGTCCAATATATCGATCTTTACGTCTCAATCATTTCGAGACTCCTCGTCATATCCCCGATCTCATCCGGGACTCCAAACTCCTTCGGTACATCAAAACTCATAAACTCATAATATAACTGTCATCGAATCCTTAAGCGTGCGGACCCTACGGGTTCGAGAACAATGTAGACATGACCGAAACATGTTTCAGGTCAATAACCAATAGCGGAACCTAGATGCTCATATTGGCTCCCACATATTCTATGAAGATCTTTATCGGTCAGACCGCATAACAACATACGTTGTTCCTTTTGTCATCGGTATGTTACTTGCCCGAGATTCGATCGTCGGTATCTCAATACCTAGTTGAATCTCGTTACCGGCAAGTCTCTTTACTCGTTCCGTAATACATCATCTCACAACTAACTCATTAGTTGTAATGCTTGCAAGTCTTAAGTGATGTGCATTACCGAGAGGGCCCAGAGATACCTCTCCGACAATCGGAGTGACAAATCCTAATCTCGAAATACGCCAACCCAACAAGTACCTTCGGAGACACCTGTAGAGCACCTTTATAATCACCCAATTACGTTGTGACGTTTGGTAGCACACAAAATGTTCCTCCGGTAAACGGGAGTTGCATAATCTCATAGACATAGGAACATGTATAAGTCATGAAGAAAGCAATAGCAGAAAACTAAGCGATCAAGTGCTAAGGTAACGGAATGGGTCAAGTCAATCACATCATTCTCCTAATGATGTGATCACGTTAATCAAATGACAACTCTTTGTCCATGGTTAGGAAACATAACCATCTTTGATTAATGAGCTAGTCAAGTAGAGGCATACTAGTGACACTCAGTTTTGTCTATGTATTCACACATGTACTAAGTTTCCGGTTAATACAATTCTAGCATGAATAATAAACATTTATCATGATATAAGGGAATAAATAATAACTTTATTATTGCCTCTAGGGCATATTTCCTTCAGTCTCCCACTTGCACTAGAGTCAATAATCTAGTTCACATCACCATGTGATTTAACACCAATATTCACATCTGTATGTGATTAGTACCCATAGTTCACATCGTCATATGACCAACACCCAAAGGGTTTACTAGAGTCAATAATCTAGTTCACATCGCTATGTGATTAACACCTAAAGAGTACTAAGGTATGATCATGTTTTGCTCATGAGAGAAGTTTAGTCAACGGGTCTGTCACATTCAGAGCCGTATGTATTTTGCAAATATTCTATGTCTACAATGCTCTGCACAGAGCTACTCTAGCTAATTGCTCCCACTTTCAATATGTATCCAGATTGAGACTTAGAGTCATCTGGATCGGTGTAAAAGCTTGCATCGATGTAACTCTTTACGACGAACTCTTTTATCACCTCCATAATAGAGAAACATCTCCTTAGTCCTCACTAAGGATATTCTTGACTGCTGTCTAGTGATCTACTCTTAGATCAAAATTGTATTCCTTTGCCAAACTCAGAGCAAGGTATACAATAGGTCTGGTACACAGCATAGCATACTTTATAGAACCTATGACTGAGGCATAGGGAATGACTTTTCATTCTCTTTCTATTTTATGCCATGATCGGGTTTTGAGTCTTACTCAACTTCACACCTTTGCATCACAGGCAAGAACTCTTTCTTTGACTGTTCCATTTTGAACTACTTCAAAATCTTGTCAAGGTATGTACTCATTGAAAAATCTTATCTAGCGTCTTGATCTATCTCTATAGATCTTGATGCTCAATGTGTAAGCAGCTTCACCGAGGTCTTTCTTTGAAAAACACCTTTCAAACACTTCTTTATGCTTTCCAGAAAATTCTACATCATTTCTGATCAACAATATGTCATTCACATATACTTATCAGAAAGGTTGTAGTGCTCCCACTCACTTTCTTGTAAATACAGGCCTTTCCAAAAGTCTGCATAAAACCATATGCCTTGATCAACTCATCAAAGCGTATATTCCTACTCCAAGATGCTTGTACCAGTCCATTGATGGATCGCTGGAGCTTGCACATTTTGTTAGCACCTTTCGGATCGACAAAACCTTCTAGTTGCATCATATACAACTCTTCTTCCAGAAATCCATTCAGGAATGCAGTTTTTACATCCATTTGCCAGATTTCATAAAATGTGGCAATTGCTAACATGGTTCGGACAGACTTAAGCATCATTATGAGTGAGAAAATCTCATCATATTCAACACCTTGAACTTGTCAAAAAACCTTTCGTGACAAATCGAGCTTTGTAGATAGTAACACTACTATCAACGTCCGTCTTCCTCTTGAAGATCCATTTATTTTCTATGGCTTGCCGATCATCGGGCAAGTCCACCAAAGTCCATACTTTGTTCTCATACATGGATCCCATCTCAGATTTCATGGCCTCAAACCATTTCGCGGAATCTGGGCTCATCATTGCTTCCTCATAGTTCGTAGGTTCATCATGGTCTAGTAACATGACTTCCAAAACAGGATTACCGTACCACTCTGGTGCGGATCTTACTCTGGAAGACCTACGAGGTTCGGTAGCAACTTGATCTGAAGTTTCATGATCATCATCATTAACTTCCTCACTAATTGGTGTAGGAATCACTGGAACTGATTTGTGTGATGAACTACTTTCCAATAAGGGAGAAGGTACAATTACCTCATCAAGTTCTACTTTCATCCCACTCACTTCTTTCGAGAGAAACTCCTTCTCTAGAAAGGATCCATCTTAGCAACAAATATCTTGCTTTCGGATCTGTGATAGAAGGTGTACCCAATAGTTACCTTTGGATATTCTATGAAGACGCACTTCTCCGATTTGGGTTCGTGCTTATCAGGTTAAAACCTTTTCACATAAGCATCGCAACCCCAAACTTTAAGAAACGACAACTTTGGTTTCTTGCTAAACCACACTTTATAAGGCATCATCTCAACGGATTTTGATGGTGCCCTATTTAAAGTGAATGCAACTGTCTCTAATGCATAACCCCAAAACAATAGTGGTAAATCGATAAGATACATCATAGATCACACCATATCCAATAAAGTGCAGTTATGACGTTCGGACACACCATAACGTTGTGGTGTTCCAGGTGGTGTGAACTGTGGAACTATTCCACATTGTTTTATATGAAGGCCAAACTCGTAAATCAAATATTCTCCTCCACGATCAGATCGTAGAAACTTTATTTTTCTTGTTACGATGATTCTCCACTTCACTCTGAAATCCTTTGAACCTTTCAACTATTTCAGACTTATGTTTCATCAAGTACATATACCCATATCTGCTCAAATCATCTGTGAATGTCAGAAAATAACGATACTCGCCACGAGTATCAACACTCATTGGATCGTATACATCGGTATGTATTATTTCCAATAAGTCAGTAGCTCGTTCCATTGTTCCGAAGAACGGAGTTTTAGTCATCTTGCCCAAAAGGCACGGTTTGCAAGCATCAAATGATTCATAATCAAGTGATTCCAAAAACCCATCGGCATGGAGTTTCTTCATGTGCTTTACATCGATATGACTCAAATGGTAGTGCCACAAAAAAGTTGCACTATCATTATAAACTTTGCATCTTTTGGCATCAATATTATGATTATGTGTATCACTACGATCAAGATCCAACAAACTATTTTCATTGGGTGTATGACCATTGAAGGTTTTATTCATGTAAACAGAACAACAATTATTCTCTGACTTTAAACGAATAACCGTATTGCAATAAACATGATCAAATCATATTCATGCTCTACGCAAATGCCAAATAACATTTATTTAGGTTTAACACTAATCCCGAAAGTATAGGGAGTGTGCGATGCTGATCACATCAATCTTGGAACTACTTCCAACACTCATCGTCACTTCCCCTTCAACTAGTCTTTGTTTATTCTGTAACTCCTGTTTCGAGTCACTAACCTTAGCAACCGAACAAGTATCAAATACTCAGGGGCTACTATAAACACTAGTAAGGCATACATTAATAACCTGTATATCAAATATACCCTTGTTCACTTTGCCATCCTTCTTATCCACCAAATATTCGGGGCATTTCCGCTTCCAGTGACCATTTCCTTTGCAGTAGAAGCACTTAGTTTCAGGCTTTGGTCCAGCTTTGGGCTTCTTCGCGGGAGTGACAACTTGCTTGCCATTCTGCTTGAAGTTCCCTTTCTTTCCCTTCGCCCTTTTCTTGAAACTAGTGATCTTGTAAATCATCAACACTTGATGCTCTTTTCTTGATTTCTACCTTCGTCGATTTCAGCATCACGAATAGCTCGGGAATTATTTTAGTCATCCCTTGCATTGTAGTTCATCACGAAGTTCCAGTAACTTGGTGATGGTGACTAGAAAACTCTGTCAATCACTATCTTATCTGGAAGATTAACTCCCACTTGATTCAAGCGATTGTCAGTACTCAGACAATCTAAGCACTTGCTCACTAGTTGAGCAATTCTCCTCCATCTTTTTAGCTATAGAACTTGTTGGAAACTTCATATCTCTCAACTCGGGTATTTGCTTGAAATATTAACTTCAACTCCTGGAACATCTCATATGGTCCATGACGTTCAAAACGTCTTTGAAGTCCCGATTCTAAGCCGTTAAGCATGGTGCACTAAACTATCAAGTAGTCATCATATTGAGCTAGCCAAACATTCATAACGTCTGCATCTGCTCCTGCAATAGGTCTGTCACCTAGCGGTGCATTAAGGACATAATTCTTCTATGCAGCAATGAGGACAATCCTCAGATCACGGATCGAATCCGCATCATTGCTACTAACATCTTTCAACACAATTTTTCTCTAGGAACATATCAAAACAAACATATGAAAGCAACAATGCGAGCTATTGATCTACAACATAATTTGCAAAATACTACCAAGACTAAGTTCATGATAAATTTAAGTTCAATTAATCATATTACTTAAGAACTCCCACTTAGATAGACATCCCTCTAATCCTCTAAGTGATTACGTGATCCATATCAACTACACCATGTCCGATCATCACGTGAGATGGAGTAGTTTCAATGGTGAACATCAATATGTTGATCATATCTACTATATGATTCACGCTCGAACTTTTGGTCTCCGTGTTCCGAGGCCATATCTGTTATATGCTAGGCTCGTCAAGTTTAACCTGAGTATTCCGCGTGTGCAACTGTTTTGCACCCGTTGTATTTGAACGTAGAGCCTATCACACCCGATCATCACGTGGTGTCTCAGCACGAAGAACTTTTGCAATGGAGCATACTCAGGGAGAACACTTCTTGATAATTTTAGTGAGAGATCATCTTAAAATGCTACCGTCAATCAAAGCAAGATAAGATGCATAAAGGATAAACATCACATGCAATCAATATAAGTGATATGATACGGCCATCATCATCTTGTGCTTGTGATCTCCATCTCCGAAGCACCTCCATGATCACCATCGTCACTGGCGCGACACCTTGATCTCCATCGTAGCATCATTTCGTTTATGCCGTGTATTGCTTCTACGACTATCGCTACTGCTTAGTGATAAAGTAAAGCAATTACAGGGCGTTTGCATTTCATACAATAAAGCGACAACCATATGGCTCCTGCCAGTTGCCGATAACTTTGGTTACAAAACATGATCATCTCATACAATAAAATATAGCATCACGTCTTGACCATATCACATCACAACATGCCCTGCAAAAACAAGTTAGACGTCCTCTACTTTGTTGTTGCAAGATTTACGTGGCTGCTACGGGCTTAGCAAGAACCGTTCTTACCTACACATCAAAACCACAATGATAGTTTGTCAAGTTGGTGCTGTTTTAACCTTCGCAAGGACCGGGCGTACCCACACTCGATTCAACTAAAGTGAGAGAGACAGACACCCGCCAGTCACCTTTAAGCACGAGTGATCGTATCGGTGAAACCAGTCTCGCGTAAGCGTACGTGTAATGTCGGTCCGGGCCGCTTCATCTCACAATACTGTTGAACCAAAGTATGACATACTGGTAAGCAGTATGACTTATATCGCCCACAACTCACTTGTGTTCTACTCGTGCATATAACATCAACGCATAAAACCTAGGCTCGGATGCCACTGTTGGGGAATGTAGTAATTTCAAAAAAAATCCTACGCACACGCAAGATCATGGTGATGCATAGCAACGAGAGGGGAGAGTGTGTCCACGTACCCTCGTAGACCGAAAGCGGAAGCGTTAGAACAACACGGTTGATGTAGTCGTACGTCTTCACGGCTCGACCAATCAAGCACCGAAACTACGGCACCTCCGAGTTCTAGCACACGTTCAGCTCGATGACGTCCCTCGAACTCCGATCCAGCCGAGTGTCGAGGGAGAGTTCCGTCAGCACGATGGCGTGGTGACGATCTTGATGTTCTACCGACGCAAGGCTTCGCCTAAGCACCGCTACGATATTATCGAGGTGGATTATGGTGGAGGAGGGCACCGCACACGGCTAAGAGATCTCAAGGATCAATTGTTGCTGTGCCTAGAGGTGCCCCCTGCCCCCGTATATAAAGGAGCCAAGGGGAGGGGGTCGGTCGGCCAGGAGGGGCGCGCCAGGAGGAGTCCTCCTCCCACCGGGAGTAGGACTCCCCCCTTCCTTTTTTTTGAGGGAAGGCCATCATGGCTAGCTTTATTGATTTCAAATAGGAATTACATCGTCTATGAGTTTGGAGACAAGACAAGCCGGGGGCTCATCAGTCCATGAACTACAAATCTTATTATAAAAACAGTAACTAGCTAGCACATGCGCCGCTTGATTCGAAGAACGAGCACAATGTTTAAAGATAACCTTCCCAATTGACAAAGACACGTCAACGCATTCCGCAAATACTGCTGCAGCCGAATCCCGCCATTCTGTCTGTCCCGAGCAATAGTCAATAACAATTGAAGAATCTGACTCTGCCTCCACCCTGTTGAATCCTAATGAGCCTGCAAAGATCAATCCATCTCTCATCGCCATAGCTTCCGAGGTAACTACATCAGATGCATACTGAATATATTTGCACTGAGCTGCCAAAAAATTACCCTTCTCATCTCTAAGGATTGCCGCCGATGCTCCAGCACCCTCATCCGCCTAGAAGGAGGCATCTACATTTAACTTAACAAATTTTGGACTGGGTTTCAACCATCTTTGTTCATTTGTCACCCTGTTCTTCTCATTTGCTTGATGAAAATTGTTCGCAATTGCTAGGACAGACATAGGCCATCTCATTGGCGGGGGTGTTGCTCCATCATGAGTGTGTTGGCGACGAGTCCACCAGAGGTACCAACTACCAACAGCAAGAATTTGTTTAATATCCAAGTTCGGCTTCATTGGAACTGGCTTATCCTTTGCCAACAGTAGATGCTCCAATATTACCGAACCGGAGCGATCCACTGTTGCAGCTTCGTCAAGAATTTCCAATATGCCCAGGCCTCTCCAAAGTTCTCTGGCCGTGAAACATTCAAAAAGAAGATGTTTTATATCCTCAGCAGCTCCATGACAAACCGGAGAAGCACCATCCGATCCCACATGCCTGTTCATCAGTATGGATTTTAGAGGGATGATTCCATGAAGAGCACGCCAGCAAAATATCGAAACTTTATGTGGTATATTTAGTTTTCAGAGTCTAGTCCACACTTCCGGAGCTTGGGATTGCCTTGGGCGTTCAACCATGTTTGTGTGTGTCCCAAAAGTCCGATACCACTGTATTTTTTACGCCGATCGTACAGTGAATATCCCTCTGCGGTCAGGATGCCACGCAATAAAATCGTCAAAAGCATTGTGACTCAGCGGTATTTGCATAATTCGCCTAACGTCGACCGGATTCAGAATTGTTTGAAGCAATGCTTCATCCCATGTCCCTGATATAGGATCGATTAAGTCACTAACAAAATTGAGCAGAGTATGACCACGACCTGAAATAACCTTCCTATCCGGGCTCCCTGAGATCCATGGATCAGTCCATATATTGACCTTCTCACCGTTTCCAATCCTCCAAATGTATCCCAATTTGAAAGTTTCCAATCCTTTCATGATACTTTGCCAAGTGAAGGAGGATCCATTTTTCAATGTAGCATGGAGCAGACTACAATTAGGAAAATATTTCTCTTTTAGTACCCTCGCACAAAGAGACTCTGGATTGGTTATGAGACGCCAGCATTGTTTTGATAGCATAGCAAGATTAAAGGAGTGGAGATCCCTAAAGCCCATCCCTCCTTCATTTTTTGGGTAACAAAGCTTCCACCAGGTGTACCAATGCAATCTTTTGTGGTCATCGTCATCACCCCACCAGAATTGGGTAATCAAATCGGTGATGTCTTTACAGACCCCTTTAGGTAGGCTAAACACTGACATAGCAAACACCGGGATAGCTTGGGCCACCGCCTTAATAAGAATCTCTTTACCCCCTATAGATAATTGCTTTTCCATCCATCCCTTTAGTCTCTCTTTGATTCTTTCATAAAAATGTTTGAAACAATCGCTTCTATCAGCCCCCACCATTGCCGGCAGCCCCAGATACTTGTCAGACAATGCTTCAGTATCAATATGTAATTCCTGACAAATCTCAGTCCTTGATGTGGCCAGAGTGTTAGGACTAAAAATTACACTTGATTTTGGCAGACTCACCATCTGTCTCGAGCTATGACAATAGGTATCTAGAACATGCTGTAAGGAAGCTGCATTTAAAACATCTGCTTTCATAAGAATAAGAGAATCGTCAGCGAATAAAAGGTGTGATACTGACGGTGCATTTCTACACACTCTAATTCCCTCTATGCCACCAGCTTCTTCTTCATACTGCAGTAAACTAGAAAGACCTTCTGCACATAAGAGAAATAGATAGGGAGAAAGGGGGTCCCCCTGCCTAATACCTCTCGTTGGAGTAAATGAATCTGTCTCTTGAGAGTTGAACCTTACTTTATATCTCACAGAGCTCACACATGTCATCATCATCTCAACCCACTGATTATCAAAACCGAGTGTGAGCATCATATCACGCAGAAAAGACCATTCCACCCTATCATAAGCTTTGTGCATATCAAGCTTGACCGCACACAATCCCGTCTGTCCAGCTCTCTTATTCTTGATTTTGTGCACACATTCATATGCAATCAAGATGTTATCAGTAATCATCCGTCCTGGCACAAAAGCACTTTGTGTAGGGGAAATAATCTCTGGCAGGATACTTTTCAGTCTTTGAGCTAGCATCTTAGAAATTATTTTGTATAACACATTGCAAAGGCTAATAGGGAGAAATTGTGTTACCAGTTCTGGAGAATCTATCTTGGGTATCATAACAACAGTGGTGTCATTCCATTCAGCAGGTATCTGTTTGGAGTTGATAGCAGCTAGTACTTCCAGGGTTATTTCTTCTCCAATTAAGTTCCAGTACCTTTTAAAGAATACCGCGTGTAGTCCATCTGGTCCCGGGGCCTTGAAGTCTCCTATACTGAATACTGCTTTCTTTACATCATCAGCCGTAAAAGGCGCCATTAGAAAGTTATGCATTTGGTCAGAAACTTTGCGTTGGACCTTCTGCAATAAGGCTGGATCTGTATGTTGCACTTCTGAACTAAACAAGTGAGAGAAATAATTAAGAATGTGATTATTCAGCTCGGGCATTTCCTCCACCCAATTACCCTCATCATCCTTTAACCGTTTCACAAAATTCTTTTTTCTTCTCGCCGAGGCAAAAGCCTGGAAGAAACCTGTGTTGCGATCTCCGTACTTCAACCAGTTTGCTCTTGATCTTTGCATAACCTGAATCTCCTCAAGTTCCAAGAGGTATTCTATCAGTTCCGCTAATTCTTTTCTTCTTTCTTCACTAGCATCGTCCATTGGTCCTGCCATAATTTTCTCAAGGTCTTTTTGCGCTTTCCGGAGCCGCTTCTTTGGTTTCTTGAGGACCCTCTGGTCCCAGTCATGAAATAGGGCGTGCATCTTGTTTAGTTTATCATATATATTACTGATTGATGGGTCTGACCCGATATCAGTCCAAGCTTTCTCAACAGTGTCATTAAAACTCTCCTCACGCAGCCAACGAGCCTCAAATCTCTTCGGTTGAGCATTGTTACTTGATCGGGCTGCCCCACTGTGGTATTCTGAATCCACTAGCAGAGGGCGATGATCTGAATGATTGAACTCCAAGTTTCCCAGTGCAGCTTGGGGGAACATATTAATCCAAGCATCATTCACTAGCCCACGGTCTAGTCTTTCTTTTATTCTTCCTCTGTACCAGGTGAACCGGTCACCAATGAAGCCCATGTCATGTAATTCACAGCCATCAATGGCATCCTGGAATGCACGCATATATTGGGGAGGTCTAGGATTCCCTCCTTCTTTATCATGCAAGAACTGTATTTCGTTCAGATCGCCTATTAGTAGCCAAGGGAGATTATACGCCTGATGGAGTTGCCGCATACGACTCCATGTTAAATGTTTATTTTCCCACTTAAATTCTCCGTACATCCCAGTCAAGCGCCAAATAGTATTATTTATTTCCTCAATTTTAACATCAATGAACATTGAATCAAGAGCTAACCTATGAACTTTGATATTATTTCTCCAGTAGAGAGCGAGACCTCCCTTCCTACCATCACTAGGACACACCAGTTTATGGTCCATCCCCAATCTCCTACGCAAACACTCAGCCGGATAGATATCGAGATGAGTCTCCGACAAGAACATCACATCAGGGCTGCATCGTCGCTGGACGTCCAGCAACGCTCGAACCGCCGGGGCGTTCCCGAGCCCCCGACAGTTCCAAGCTAATATTTTCATTGCGTCCGGTCGTCCCCCACAAGGGAGGACGCCGATATCTTAGAGGTTGGAACATCTTTCACACTGTTGATTGCATCACCATCATCGCACTTCTGTTTCTTCTTATTGGCGTTCTTCTGTGGTGTTTTCATCTCATCCTGGGTCTTACCTGGCTGGGTTTCTCCTTCTATTCTGTCCACAAGCCTCGCTACCACTTAAGGCTTATTAGGAACAACAGGAATCATGGCCAGCGCCGCAGAAGTTACCGGCACCAGAGACTCTGCAGTACGCTTGCCTAAAATATTCATGTTCCTAGCATCCTGACTCTCATTACCATTCTGCTGATTTCCGGCCTCCGTTTCCATGTCAACTGTTCCTTCATGGAATAATGCATTATGGCGCCAGCTTCGTGCCGCTCCCCATGCAGGAACAAAGGGAGGGTTTTCATTACCTTCTTTAGCATTGCCTGTGTATCCACCGGGAGCACCTCGACCGCGTCCGAAGTCGCGACCAGAACTGTGTCCAGAGCCGCGGCCGTATCCACGACCTCTTCCTCTTCCACGTCCACCATCAGCTAGCATGAAATCCCCCCATTCAAGTTTCGTCAGATCGTGCTCGCCAGTACCACATTCTTGATACCAGTGGCCTAGCATACCACAATTCCCACAGAAAATCGGCAACTTTTCATATTGAACCTGATAATACTCTGTCTCTTCCTTCTTTGTTATACCCACAAATCGTATCAGCTTCTTTGTCACATTCAGTTCAACCCTCACTCTAACAAATTCTCCTGCAAATCCCGCCAGAAGAGTGGTTTGCACATCAAGAATTTTGCCCATCTTCCTGCACATCCCTTTGATCGCTGCAGGGAACAGATAGTTGTCAGGGAGTTTTAGGATCCTCGCCCACACTACTATATTGTCCAGTACCACAGAGCGTGGATTGGTAAATCCATCATACTCAGCCATGAGGGCGCCCTGGTCACGGAATAGCCAAGGTCCCATATTCATAGCAGTGTTCCAGTCCCCCAAACAATGGAATTGTACTGTGAAGAGGTTGTCCTCTATCTTTCTCCAGCGTGGTTCCTTTGCTGGATTCCATGCCGCTCTCATATCCGCATACATGGCCGATGGACTGAACCCCTTTTCCGTGTGTACCTTTGCAATCGCTAGCCACTTGGCCGCGATCTGTTCATCCTTGAACTCATCTTCCCACACAAACTGGTCAACCTCATCCTCCTGCAGATCAAGACGACGCAGCAGCTCCTCAACAGGCTCACCACGCGGACGCGATCCACCAGCCTCCCCCTGCGATGCCATCTCACCAGTAGCTCTCAAGCCCTAGCCCTCTATCGAGGGGAGAAAAGAGACCCTACCCACCAGCACGCTCCGCCAGATGGGGATCGATTAGAGAGACGTGCCACGGGAGGGGATCGATATGTGCGATCGAAGGAGATGCAAACTCTCAGCGGCGGCGCCGCTGGAGGAACTCAAACCCTAACTCGAGGGGAACACTTCGTCAAAAACAAAGCAGGACTCCCCCCCTTCCTTGTTGGAGTAGGAGAGAAGGAAAGAGGGGGAGAGGAGGAAGGAAAAGGGGGCTGCACCCCTTGTCCAATTCGGACCAGAGGGGGGCTGCGCGCCACCTTCCTTTCGGCCTCTCTACTCTATTCCCGTATGGCCCAATAAGGCCCATATACTCTCCGGCGAATTCCCGTAACTCTCCGGTAATCCAAAAATACCCGAATCACTCGGAACCTTTATGAATTCCGAATATAGTCGTCCAATATGTCGATCTTTATGTCTCAATCATTTCGAGACTCCTCGTCATATCCCCGATCTCATCCGGGACTCTGAACTCCTTCGGTACATCAAAACTCATAAACTCATAATATAACTGTCATCGAAACCTTAAGCGTGCGGACCCTACGGGTTCGAGAACAATGTAGACATGACCGAAACATGTTTCTGGTCAATAACCAATAGCGGAACCTAGATGCTCATATTGGCTCCCACATATTCTATGAAAATCTTTATCGGTCAGACCGCATAACAACATACGTTGTTCCTTTTGTCATCGGTATGTTACTTGCCCGAGATTCGGTCGTCGGTATCTCAATACCTAGTTGAATCTCGTTACCGGCAAGTCTCTTTACTCGTTCCGTAATACATCATCTCACAACTAACTCATTAGTTGTAATGCTTGCAAGTCTTAAGTGATGTGCATTCCCGAGAGGGCCCAGAGATACCTCTCCGACAATCGGAGTGACAAATCCTAATCTCGAAATACGCCAACCCAACAAGTACCTTTGGAGACACCTGTAGAGCACCTTTATAATCACCCAATTATGTTGTGACGTTTGATAGCACACAAAGTGTTCCTCCGGTAAACGGGAGTTGCATAATCTCATAGTCATAGGAACATGTATAAGTCATGACGAAAGCAATAGCAGAAAACTAAACGATCAAGTGCTAAGCTAACGGAATGGATCAAGTCAATCACATCATTCTCCTAATGATGTGATCCCGTTAATCAAATGATAACTCTTTGTCCATGGTTAGGAAACATAACCATCTTTGATTAATGAGCTAGTCAAGTAGAGGCATACTAGTGATACTCAATTTTGTCTATGTATTCACACATGTACTAAGTTTCCGGTTAACATAATTCTAGCATGAATAATAAACATTTATCATGATATAAGGAAATAAATAATAACTTTATTATTGCCTCTAGGGCATATATCCTTCATGTTCGGAGTCCCGGATGAGATCGGGGACATGACGAGGAGTATCGAAATGGTCGAGCCATAAAGATCAATATATTGGAAGGCTATATTCGAATATCAGAAAGGTTCCGAGTGATTCGTGTATTTTTCGGAGTACCAGTGAGTTACGGGAATTCGCCGGGAGAAGTATTGGGCCTTATCAGGCCATACGGGAAAGAGAGAGAGGCTACCTAGGGCAGGTCGTGCCCCCCCAAGGCCTAGTCCGAATTGGACTAGGGGGAGGGGCGGCGCCCCCTCCTTCCTTCTCTTCTCTCTTCCCCTTCCTTCTCTCCTACTCTTACTACTTGGAAGGGGGGGGGATCCTACTCCCGGTGGGAGTAGGACTCCCCAGGGCGCGCAATAGTCAGGGCCGGCCCTCCCCTCCTCCACTCCTTTATATATGGGGGAGGGAGGCACCCCATAGACACACAAGTTGATCATTGATCTTTTAGCCGTGTGCGGTGCCTCCCTCCACCATAATCCACCTCGGTCATATCGTTGATGTGCTTAGGCAAAGTCCTGCGTCGGTAGCTTCATCAACACCGTCATCATGCCGTCGTGCTGACGGAACTCTCCCTCGAAGCTCTACTGGATCGTGAGTTCGTGGGACGTCACTGAGCTGAACGTGTGCAGATCGCGGAGGTGATGTACGTTCGTTACTAGGATCGGTCGATCGTGAAGACGCATGACTACATCAATCACGTTGTCATAACGCTTCCGCTTACGGTCTACGAGGATACGTGGACGACACTCTCCCCTCTCGTTGCTATGCATCACCATGATCTTGCGTGTGCGTAGGAAATTTTTAAAATTACCGCGTTCCTCAACACATAGGTTGTGTATTGTACATCGAGTTATATGCATTTTTCTTTTGACAAACAAATCAAACACTTTGACAAATTATCACATAGTGATATGCATCAATTTACATATTTTCTTCATTGTTGCTCATCCGTTCCTAAAATGTAAGGCATTTAGTTTTTTCTAAGTCCAACATTTTTAGGTTTAACCGAGTTCATAAAAGTTCACCAGCATCTTTATGGTACCACTTTATCGAAAAAGAATCTTTATGATACAAATAGATAGACTACGAACACATACTTTATGATGTATCCACTTATTTTATTTTTTGGTATTGAATATATGAATATATTTATTTTCTATATATTTACACACACACTTAAAAAGTTTGATTTAAGACACGATTTTTATACCTTATATTTTGCGCAAGCGAGTAGTATGATCCAAAATGTATTCATTTATCATCCAAAGCATGTTTTTTTATCATGTACCAACAAGACGAAACACCGAGCATGCACAATGAATGAAGGTTCATCACACATCCAGCATTCATATCTTTAGCAAGTCCCCACACGCAAGACCAAACCGCCGGCCAACAAATCTAGAGACAATTTTCTTATCACCACACAGGTGGATCCAAAACCAAGTTATTAGTTGAATTAATGCTTAGTGGAGAAGGATTGTAAATCGATCACCATCTCAACAACTTGTGTGCGGTTCTTTAGAGTGACATGTGAAGTTGCCACTTTCTATACTACAGTGCTTCACTATAATTGATTCTATTTATCCTCCAGCTTTTGTAGTAAAGTACTCCCTCCATTCCTAAATATAAGTCTTTGTAGATATTTCACTATGAATCACATACGGATGTATATAGATGCATATTAAGTGTAGATTCATTCATTTTGCTCCGTATGTAGTCCAACTAGTGAAATCTCTATAAAGACTTATATTTAGGAACGGAGGGAGTATATGTCTACTATACACCCTACATTAAAAATTAATTGAATGTCATTTTTCCCTATGTCAAAATTATGTAACTTTGACCAAGTCTACATAAAGATGTGCTAATATGTACAACATCTGCCAAGGATAATTTGGTCGCTGCCTCACAACGGTACGATAATCAAACATGATTTATGTAGTCGTGGGAACGTTAACCCAGGTCATCAGGGAAAATTAGGACACAATTTACCAAAGCCCCCCTCCCTCGTCCCCTAGCCATCGATAATAGCCCTAAGAGCATCTCGAGCCATTCGCCCCAGAAAGCCAAAAAAACGCCGTCTGGGGCCCAGCCGATGCGTACTATAGGCGTGGGGGTGATTGCATTTCCAGTCGTCGCCCCCGCGTCGCCCCGAACTCGGCGTAAACTCGGTGGTTTGATTCGACTTCGGCACAAACTAGGCGATTTTTCATTCAAATTTGTACAAAGAAACAAAAAACAGACGAACTACCCCTAGCCCTACTGTGCCGCGGCCGCGGCCCGCCTTCTACATGCCAAGGAGCATGTAGAACCGGGTGTAGTAGCCGCCGCCATCGTCATTGCCGTCATCGTCATCAGTCGTCGCCGCCGCCCTGCGTGCCGTCGCCGCCGCCCTGCGTGCCGCCGCCGTCACCGTCCCTGCTGCACCCCTGACCAGGGTCACTGACGCGCGGGGGGTTGGACGGCCCGGGCGCGTCCTCCTCGTCGCTGTCGAGGACGCCGCCGCCGCCCTCCTCGCGCCCGCGGCGCCAGGCCTTGATCTCCTCGTAGACCCGGCGCTGGCGCGCCGCGCGGACATAGTCCTCCTTCGCCCACTTGAGGGTGGTCTCGTCATCGGCGGCCATCGCCGCGAGCTCGGGGGGCAACTCCGGCTCGGTCTTCAGTCGGACTAGGCGGAGGGAGCGTTGGGAGGGGAGGCCCACCCTCGTTGATGACGAGGGCGCCGCTGCGGGTGCGGGGAGCAAGTGGCGTCTCCTGCGACTCTGGCTTGACGGGGTGTAGCGCCGGTGACCCAGAGGAGAGCGAACCGGAGCCCGACGACGAGGAGGTCGTCGACCCCATTCGCTGCGGCGTCCAGGAGTTGCCACGGCGGCGAGAGAAGGACGGGCGGGCCGGGTACTCGAGGCGCGGCGTGTTGCCGGTATCGATGTAGTCAAGGATGACCTCGAGGGTGCGCCCGGGCAAGCCCCACCATTCGCGCCGCCCGTCGATGTTGTAGCGGCCGCAGGGGGCAGTGTCGTTGGTGGGGGCGATATGCTCTTCACGGTGGCGCTCAAAGAACATCGTCCACAGCGTGTGGCTGTCGGCGCGTACCTTGGCTCGTTCTGCTGCGCCTCCGGCAGCGACGAGCGGATGCAGGCGATCTTGGCCCGCCGTTCAGCCCCGGTGGGCATCGGGGGTACCGGGACACCGGCGGCGCTCAACTTCCACGTGCCCGGCACCCGCATGTCTGGGGGTGCCGGATAGTCAGCCTCGTAGAGGAGGCGCGCCTCGGGCTCGTGGAGATGGCGGCGGCCGAAACCGTTGCCGCTGCACCGTCGCCGGGGTATCGCTCAGCCATTGCTCGTCGGCGGGGAAGAGGGGGAGAGTTGTTTCTGTGGCGAGGCGAGGCGAGAGAGAAGGCGAGTTGTGGCGTTCACTGGCGGGGAGGTCGGCTTTTATAGCCGAAGCTGGGCGGTGAGAATCTGCATCCCGAGTGACGCGTGGCGGGAGCGGGCGGGACGCGCGTCGCGGCGCCTTCACTACGCTGCCCGTGAGGTATCAATGGAGGCTGACCGGCGCGGTAGCGCGGAAGCCTTGGCATTGATTCCCACAGGAACCGAGGCGATGAGGACGACGAAGCGGCGTGTCGCTGACTCGGCAGGCCCACTCTCGTTCGCGTCAAAATTGGTTTCCCCGGCGCCCCCCTGGAGCCCTCCAGTGCGCCGGGTTCGGCCTTGGTCCGCCGACGCCAGTTTTGGCTCAAACCGGCGAAAAAGGGCTCCTGGGGCGCCACTGGGCCGTTTTTTGGGCGCGGCGCTAAAGACGGCCTGGGCAGGCCTATTGGGGGCGCGGCTAGAGATGCTCTAACCCGTCTTGATTGATATATATGTGGAAAAGATTACAATTAGGGTTACAAAAAGTGGATCCACAAGTTGGTAGGCAATTTGGCAGGCTATCATGGACAATCTAGGCGAGATGCCCCCAAATCTTTAGGGTTTCTAACTATTAGGTGATAGCATGTGTAGATCTTGGTTGTCTTGCATGGGCCATTTGCCCATTGCCCACTTTATATTGGGGTGTAGGAGGTGGTGGTAGACTCAAAGTCCTCCCTGAATGCGTCTCTCTTCCTCCTCCTCCTCTTCTATTGGGCAGTATTAGCAGGCTCTTCAATTATTTTGAAAAGATTAGATCAAGTGAGTATACATTTTTTACAGAGGCAGCGGCTATTGGGCAGCATTAGCAGGCTCTTCAATTAATTTGGAATGATTAGACCCAAGTGAGTATACATTTTTTTACAGAGGAGGCGGTTATTTGGCAGTATTAGCAGGCTCTTCAACTAATTTGGAATGATTAGATTGTGCATGTGTCCGTTTTTTGGGGGTGTATCATGGTATTTTTTTGATTTCTAAGGGACAGAAGGTGCAGAAGCGACATATTCATGTCTGGTCAAATCATAGCGGACACATACATGCACGTGGATGTGGTCAACGAGCCTGCTAATACCGCCTACAGCTACGCGCGTACAGCTAGCTTAACCTGATGCTCACCACCCATACAGTGCGATTTCTTGTTGACATGCTAATTAATCTAACCCTAAGAAGAAATGGGGCTTTGAGAGTTCAGACAGGTGCAGGCAACTAATTAAGAAGGTAGCGGTTGAAAGGAATGCAGCGTGCCGTCGTGGACGGTGCTGAATGACACGTCAATTTTGTGCGTGCACGCTCACCTGCGAGGCAACATCGTTTGTTCACAGGGCCGGTCCCGAGTTTTTGGGGCCCGGGGCGAACCTAAAACTCGGGACCCTTAATATACACATCATAGTAACATCAATGAATATACTTATATATAGCGTTACAAATAACATTTAACATTTAAATGCATCCAAAATCAGTATGATTATCCAGTAATTTATACTCTGAAATTACCTTAAAAAAATCTTCTAACACTCCTTGATGCAAAGTCACTTATGATGGGGTCGATGTCAATCTCATCCATTAATTTCTTCTCCATGCATAATGTAGCCAAACCATTTAATCTCTCTTGAGTTATTGTTGATCTCAAATAATTCTTCAATTATTTCAACTTCGAAAAGCTTTTTTTGGCCGATGTGGCCGTCACAGGGACAGTAAATAAGATGCAATAAGCAGATATATCGGTATAACTTCGAAAAGCTTCTTTCGGCCGATGAGTACTTCTCTCACATGCCCGAAAATTTCATCAACAGTAGCAAATTGTGCCTATGCATCTGATATTACCGAGCAACTTACTTTGTTCTCGCTGATGTTGGTCTCGTCATTTTCTTCTTCCGAATTCCCATTAGTCTGTTGCTCTTCCCGAATGGCAACGATCACTTACTAGTCATCTGGGTTTATCAAAGCAGTGGAAGCACCAATATCACTCTTCTTGAAAAAATTGTGAATATGTGTGCGCTCTGATTGTATCAATTTATCCACTTCCTTCTTCCTTTTTCTTTTATGGCTACCAGATGAATTTGTCCAGTTGCTAGACGACATGATTAACACACACAATGCTGAAAACAAAACAGTTTGTTGCATCAATGATCAATCGTTGAACGGTGCCGGCTATGCAACCATAGAATTTATTGTATCAACATTATATGAATATATACCTCGGTTCCTGAATCCTGACGATCGAACTTCAGTGCGTTTGCCTATAAAACACGGCAACAGTGTAGCGCTTGGAGTCTGCAGAGGATAGAGAGAAGATCAACTGAGCAAAGGCCAAAGGGGCGTGATGATGGATCCCCAGAATTGAAATCTGCCGCGTACATAACCGGATTATTAAGGAAATTACCAGGGGACGACTGAGAGGCTGGAATACATGTACGGCATCGAGCGTCGGCGGCCTAGGGCTGCGTCTGCGTGATGGAACAGAATAGGAAGGGAACCGTCAGAATCGGATCAATCGCTGACCCTTTTTTCACGCGATCCCTCCTTTTTTATGTGAACGAACCGCTGGCTGCCTCGCTCGCTAGCTTTTCCGAGGAAACAAATCGATCGATCGACCTGCTGCTCCCTACGCGCGTCTGCAGCATGGGCCATAGGGGGCCCCTGAATTTTGGGGGCCCGGGGCGGCCGCCCCCCCTGCCCCTCCCCAGGGCCGGCCCTGTTTGTTCAATGTACATCCACATTTTTTTCCCGATGAAAATTGATAGCTTCATTCAGCCAACAAGCTGGTGAGCATGAAAGAAGGTCTAGAATCAGTCCAACTCTCGATGATCATCAGCGAGCAATCATGCATGCTTAGTACAAAGATGGGCCGGTACATTAAAATATCAAAATCAAAATAAGAAAAAGCGGAAGCTAGCTCGCGCGATCCACATTGACCGACAATATCCGCTGAAGACATGAGCACGGGCAGCGCGTCGTCGCCTCTGCTGCTGTTATTTTCGCTGAATTTCTTCTTCTGTAACTTATGAACACAATCGACGCCGGCCCGGGCATGCAGCGCGTCGCCTCTGGTGATCACGACACGTATGCCGTACCGCTAGCGAATGGCACTTCGCCCATGTGATTAAAAAGTTTAATTAATCAAAAGTTCGTGCACTAACTCGTTTGCATCGACGTATCATCGTCGGTGTGGGCTGCCGTCAGATTCATAGCTTTTTCTTTGCACAGGTGCATCTCCTTGTATATAGCCCAATGACCACGGTCCGCGGGGAAACCCTTTTTCGGATATAGCCCAATGACCGCGCGCACGCGTTTGTGCTGCACACTGAAAAATAGTGGAGTGCCACGCATAAAGTGATAATAACATGATCACGTTACAGATGTCATGTCAGATTTTTAAACATGGCAAAACAAATGTCTTTTATGGAAAATTACGTGTCGCCGCGAGCATGACAATTCCCTTCAGCAAGCATGGCAAATCTTGGCATGTTCAGTTTTTTGTCAGAATTTGACATGTTTTCCAGAGGAAATTGCCATGCTTGTCACATGTAATTTTCCAAAAAAAAAAGGTTTGATTTGCCTAAAAATCTGACATCAGATTTTTAGCACTCCCATAGTAATATTGTACTCCCTTGGTCCGAGGTTATGCTCTTCCATATTTTGGATTAATTTTGAATAATTTATATGATTAATAAAATATGTGGTATATGTTACAAAAAAACAGACTATTGGATTTGCATTCGAAATAGGTTTCTAATGGTATAATTTCTATGACACGTATTTGTTTTATTTATTAAATTTATAGTCGAAATTTGTCCAAAAATATGAGGGTACTCAGTAAGCCCGAAAGGAAGCACCACCATTTGTATTAGGTTCAATCGTCTATACGATTTGTCTTAAGTTAAATCATCTGTAAACAATGATAACTACCCTTATATCAATCTTTGTGACAAATCTAATGTTAGTGCACCAATTGAAATATATGTCCGATCTATCGATGGATACATATTTCTTCTTTGAGCCAGTATTCTGGGCTTCGAGCCTCCTCAAGTTTGTTTGCCGGGACGTATTAGACGCAGCTCTGGTGCATATTTCTGACAGTTTCTTGCGGCGGTGAGGTTAAGGTTTCTCGTCGTGTGTACGTGATGATGAGATTTGGTGTCAGGTTCTTCAGATCAATTAAAAGGGTTCAACGACGAGGACTGAGGCTTCGGGGTGCTAGTTCTTAGGGCACATGCACGAAGACTTCCTAGCTGTCATCAATAAGATCAGTCTGGCTCCGGTATGGGAGTGGTGATAGCGGTGCGTCTACGACTAGTTCTTGTGGCGGCAGTGGGCGTTTAGTGGTCCATAGACCTCAATGTAATTTTTATTATGTTTAAGGCTTTGTATTTCTGATGAACTTTTATCATGGGTGTGAGTCATTTTCACACACACACACACAAAAAAACCCTACGTGATTGCAATACAACTAGGTGCCTTTGCTCTTTGAAAAATGCGTTGAGGTTCTTTAAGCTATAACTTCTATATTGACCACGAAAAGTTGGAAACATGTATGTTTTTTTGGTGATGTTATAATCTTCTGTACAAAAACTTGAGCATGTTTGGATTATTTTTAAGGATATCAATTAGGCCATAATAATCTATTTGCTCATAAAATCCATGACGGTCGACCAAAAACAACTTGTGCTAACTCTGAATGCCATGCTAGCTTTTTTTTTTGTGTGCAGAACGCCCCTGACCATATTTTTCCATGCATGGTAAACAACCTTCAACTTTTTAAATATTCTATAGCTTCTTACTTTGTTAGAGTGGACGATCGAAGACAAGAAAAATACACATCGGCCGGTTTCCAAAATCCAATACATCCTCTTTTAGCGGTTAAGCTTTGTGCAGCACTCAACAGTCAACAGCGGCTCTCCCCCATAGTTTTTTCCTTTTCATTTTGTTTTGTAGATCTCCTCCATCGATCGGTTTGTGGTTGAAACCGAAACAGGAATGCATCCAGCAGTGCAGTGCATGCTGAGGAAGCAAGCAATACAAACTGCCACGTACGTTTGCCGCGTACAAATGAAATAATATTAGACAACATGCATCGATCGTGTGCACCAGCTAGACATGGTACTATACGTACTATATCGCATCAGCGATCAATAAACCTCTATCTTTTGAGACGACACACATATATTATTCGCACGTACACATTGCACATGGATCTAATTCCGGTTAGGTTCTTGCCCTTGCGGCAGACATGCGTGCATGTAACATTTTGCTAGCTGCTGCTGTCGTTATCCTTGATCAAAACTGCCTAAGAATATAAGCAAGGGGCTTGCTAAAAGTGATCACACATTTGCCAAGTCTTAGTCATTCTTTACTTTCATTTTTTTTAGTTTAGCTTTCAATCTGTTTTGCATAGTATAGTACTAGTACCTTTTTGTTTTGTATTTGTTGGGGCTGTACTATTTTCGTGCAAATGTACTTTAGTGGTGACAAGAGCGACGCCAACTTTCTGGCACATGCACTGATGATTTGCCCTATGAAAGATTTTACTTTCGAGAAAGTAAATTACATAAAACCACAACCTTCCAGGTGGACCTACAACATAGCCACCACATTGATCAAAATGTATATACCAAGTATTTCATCTACACTGTTCCTATCTTTAATAGTACACATGTCACCTTATCAAAGGCCTGTCGACATGTATGAGAAAAACCTTTGCATTCTTTGTTGATCCCCAATACTTATATTTATCTCAGCATGCACGCATCCTCCCTTACCACATATGTCACCTCTTTTTGTGAGAGGAGTAACGGTTGGAGGAGGAAGAAAGCTAGAGGAAGAAGAAAAAAAGATGGCCGTTAAAACTTAATCTAATGGCTCAAAAAATCAACTTACCCGAAATAATTTTTCAGACAACTTACATATAGCTAGTCCCATTCACTATAAGATAATCAAATACATTTTTTTCTTCAATTTAGCTCATAGATTATTAATTGGAATATTCATGACACAACCAAATCTTACTGAAATATATTGCACCATTCCTACGCCAATGCAGGGTATCATTTAGGCCAACTCCACCGCGCGACCCCAAAGGGACGTCCGTTTTGCCCGGATTTTGTCCGTCTGGGTAGGACAATGGGGTCGTGTCCGGGCAGTTTCTGGGATGTGGTGGCCGTGCGACCAGCGCGTGGCCGCATCCTATCCGCGTGCATTTTTCTTTGCGAGTCCTTAACTTTTTTTCATCATTCATTTTTGATACATGAAAATACATCATCACATTTTGACTAGTAAAGTAAGGCCAAAGAAAACAAGAACCACAAGAATACATTTTAGAAGATACCCAACTTCCATAACTGCTCCCTTGAGTTGAGTTAGGGCCTTCTCGATGCACTCATCGTTGATATGTGGAGGAGGCTCGATGTTGCACCCTCCTTTCTTCTTCAAGCCAGAAGTCGATGTTGCTTCATCACACCTAGTCTCGTGTCTAGCCTCTAATCTAGCAACAAGTGCACTTGTCTCATCTACATCCTCTATGCTAGCTAAAAGTGCACGAACATGTACTAAGTTTCGCTCTATCAATATATCGTTGTACTCTTCTTCCCAATACCAAAACTTGCATCCATTCTACACAATAAAATTTGAAGTTAGCACAACTAGTCAAGTCTAGAGCACAAACCGAAGCTAAAAAGAGCACATACCCCATCATTTAAGCACTTGATGAACACCCATCCGGGATGTTCCGGCGTGGTAGACACGCGGCGCACGACCAACCTTGGGCAGTGGTCGCACTTAATGAGTGGCAACGGTGCGTCGACGAGATTTTGGGCAAGCACCGAGCCCGGCCGGCCGCCATTCGTGTATCTGCCGGCGGACCACCGACGGTGCAGATCCGAGCGGCTAGAGGAGGTGCCACTGCCTGCATGTGGCCTTGCGGCCCTGCCAGGGCCTTCCGGCGAGGTGCCCGGCCAGTCCATGGCGCGGCCCGGCCTCCCGACGAGTTCAAGACCGACCGGATCTGCCCCAAATCCAGCGGGCGGGTGCGCAAACCAGGTGGCCGTGGTTGGGTACCTCGGCGGCGCCGAGGGGAAGGGGCTGGGCGAGCGCGTGTCCGAGTTGCACGGCTGCAATGGCAGCGGCGACGGCGGCGGCGAGGGAAAGAGTGGAGAAGAGTGGAGTGGGGTGCGGCCGGAGGGAGGGAGGGGCGGATAGAAAAAGGCCCGCCCTGTGCCACCGACGGACGGGCCAAGGGAGGAAACGCGCAGACGGCCGGCGCGTCCGCGTGGTTCTGTTTCACCCCAAAAGCGGCACAAACTTGGGCCAGGGATGGATCGAAAACGGACACAAAACAGACAAAAGTCCGTTTGCTCCCGCGCGCTGGGCCGCCCGGTTTGTTCTTTTTACCCCAAACGAACGGACCGGACAGGATTGGGTCATACGGTGGAGTTGGCCTTAGTACTTGAAAAGACAACTCTAGAGACAAGGCACATCTTCACTTCGATAGCTAAATTAATAATATGGTCCTGCACGACAGGTATGAAGGCCATAATGGCATAGTACTATGACCACGTTAGGTACTCACGACAACATTTTGTTCATACTACAATGTGTAATGTGCTCCTTGCTATTTCCCAGAAGAAATAATTCATTTCAGCAAATAAAAACGCAACAACAGAATGGACATGTTTCCAGCAAGCCATCAACCGAACAAAGCAGGTCGAACAAGACAAGGCAGTGAGCATGCAAAATTAATGAAAGCTGATCACGCATATGCGCACTAGCTTTCTCAGCAAGCACTCGCGCCCACGCAAGACCGAACGGCCGGCCAACAGCCATGCATGTACGTATGTCCTGTGCATATCGAAATATCTACTGTAGAAACAAACTCACACGGGTTGCATGCACATGGATGCGGCAAATTTGACAATTTTGACCTCGGGACGAAATCAAATCACAGAATGAACTGCTCGTAAAACTATTTCACGTAGATGACCTTTTTGTGTAGCGTCCGCCATGCGGGCGCCACACCCTACTGTGCAGCGCCTACCTCCGAGGCCTTGCACATCTGTCCACCGTGACAGCCCCTGGGCCCGCACCCAGCAGTGCAGCGCCTCCGAGCTAGGCGCCACATATTTAAAGTGCAGTGCCTGGCGCTCGGGCGCTGCACTGTGACTTATCCAGCCACTCAGCTGCCCCCACCCCCTCCCCCACCCCACACACCCCAACCCTAGCTTTGCCCCCTCTCTCACTCTCTCCCCCTCTCAAATCCTCTCCCAAATCTTGCAAATTTGGCGAATTTGTCCGTGGATTTCGAAGTCAAACCCTCCCTCAAGGTAATCTTCTCTGATCCCCTTGTTTTGATCCAAGTAATGTTATTAATTTGCTCATTTGTTGCTAGTTTGTGGAAACCCTAGTTTTGTTTGGATCTAGAGATTTGCATGGAGATGTGAGATGTTTGTTTGCCAATTTCCTATGATTAGGCTTTCTTAGAATAGTGCGAATGGAAAAGCAAAAAGGACAAATACCACAAAGTTCATCATTGGAGCTGAAGGGATCACTGAGTTGCCTTTCCTGACTAATGCGTTGTACTGGTGCTGGGCTAGCTCATCAAAAACGGTGGGATCTTTCAAAATCTCGTCAGCATACGCCGACTTGCATACCTCCACACGGGTACTTCCAAGAAACCATGTGAGATAGTTGTTGAACGTGATCGGGCAGTGCTCACGAAGCTGGGCTCATTTTCCAGCCCTAGCTTGCTCCACACTAAGCGCAGACTGTACGACATACTTCCTGTGATGCTTGGCCCAATCCTTGATCTTCCGCTGCTTTTTCCTATCCAACCTACAAGTTAGAAACAACATATTACCACCATCGAAACGGTCGAGAAGCCGCTAAGTGCTTAAGGTTAATTATATCTTACACGTGTAGGCACTTGTCCGTGTCCTCCCACTCCGGCGTGTGTGGTTAGAACAAACCAAACTGGCGGAACACCCGATGTGGCAGGTGAAGCTCAACCGCCCAGTTGCATATGAGTGGGCATCGCATATACCAGATATCCCTATCCCTAGTGCACATCGGATTCAGCCTGAACTCTATAGGGTTACCAAAACTCTCTCCTTTTCCATACGGCTCCCATTCCACCTGCAAAATGGGACAGAATGCAAAATTGATACCGAGTTACGATAGAAGTATGATAATCACTTATGCAATGTCGATTCACCTGCTCAGGCATGATCGCGTCCAGCTCGCTCTTGTACAACTTGTACATAACCGAGGGATCATCCGTCGTCTCATTTAACACATCCCACTTGTAAGCCCAAGTGGGGAGCCGTATTGGGTCATTTTTGTCATCCCAATCCTCGTACTTCACGGTCTTCGGTCGTCCAACCGGCAAACACTCCTAGCTCCATACGGAAAGTGCGAGCATACAACCACCAATACCTCTAGATGGCCTACAACAGGCTTCGTCCAACTGCACATAAAAGAGAACATGGTTGAATTAACAACAAGATTGCATTGATAATGTAGCAATGAAGTGAAAAAGAAACAACTTCATACTTGTCTATACAAGTAAGCCAGTGTCGCCAAACCCCAACTCCATTTGCTATCGAAGACGGCCAACGCCTTCAGCCACATCCATGGAGCATTCTTGCCGGTGCCATCAGCAAACATAGTCCTGGATATCACGTACCACATGTAGACACGAGCATATGTCTTGATCGTGTCCTCATTAGCTTCCTCAGGGCAAGTACCAAAGTGCATTGTAATCCACGTGAAAGGAGCACCGGCTGCGACTCTTTCCTTCTTCTTGTCTTCTGCTTCTGGTTCCCGAGGCTCCGGAGGAACCATACCGATAAGGGCTTGCATTTGTGCACGGCACCCATCAGAAATCGGTGTTCATACATAGAGGATTCCCATCGATAGGAAGACCAGTGATCATAGCAATATCCTGGAGCGCCACGGTCATCTCCCCGGTCCGAAGGTGGAAACTGTGTTTCTTCAGCCTCCAATGATCAATAAGCGCGGTGAATGCTGTAGCATTGTTGGGTGGCGTCAACCGGCTGACCAACTAATTGAAAGGGAGAAGTCATGTCTCCCTTACATATGGTGTGTACCGCTCATCATAGCGCATCCACCCAAGGGTGACCCCGTGAGACCGAAGCTTCAGAGGTGCAAGCTCCTACAAACAAACAAATCATAAAATTACATATGGGGCATTTGTGTTTGAAATAAACACGAAATTCATAACATCGGCCACTTTCATTATTACCCGCTGCTCCACCGACATAACGTACGACCGGTGTTGTTTGTCCCAGTGATCATCGAGAAGCCAAACCATCCTAACAATTTGAAAAAAAGTTTTCCTGTCAACTGTGCGTATCTTTTGAATACAAATAAACTAAAGTACACCTACTAGATGCAAAATTAAAAGCATATGTATCCAAAGCATTCTTGTCAATACAAATATAATTTCAACACAAATAAAATAAACTAGGCCTACTTCATGCAAGATTAAATACAAATCTCTTTTTCATATAAAATAACTGGTCAACCTATGTATCCAAACCAAATCTTTTCAATAAAATAAACTAAACTAGGGTTGCAAAATTAGGTACACGCAAGATTATAATACATGCAACATTCAAATCTAATCAAATCAAACAAGGGTTCCTCAAAATCTTCAAAATAGCATATATTATATGGATAGAAAGAAGGGGATCGGAGGAGGGTACCTTCTAGGATGGATTGGTGAAGGAATTCACGGACCAAATCCTTCGATCTGATGGATTTGGGAGAGGGGATTGTGAGGGGGAGAGTAGAGGGCCGTCGCCGTGGCTTCTTCTGGTTCTGTAACTGGTGGCAATGGGGTGGGTGGGGGAGGAGAGGGCTGTCGTGGCTGGATGTAAGTCACAGTGCAGCGTCTAAAGGCTAGGTGCTGCACATTACATGTGTGGCGCTTAGCACGCATGTGCTGCACTGATTGGTGCGGGGCCCAGGCCTGCCACGGTGGACAGATGTGCAACGCCCCCGAGCTAGGTGCTGCACCGTAGGGTGTGGCGCCTGTGTGACGGGCGCTACACAAAAAGGCCATCGGCGTGAAATAGTTTCACGGGCAGTTTATTCTGTGATTTGATTTCGTCCCAAGGTCAAAATTATCAAATTTGCCCATAGATGCACCCTGCTAAGTGTTCAGGTGGTAGTACTAGCTGCTATGCGTACCATTGGTGAAATCAGAGAACCTAGCTAGGCTCCATGCGTTGAGTTCAGTTACCTTTTATGCTACTACCACTAGCTAGCTAGGCTGTGCATGCGCGCATGTGTGCGTGTCTTTCGCTGGACGCTATTCTTCTTGACATTCTGTGTGGTTAAATCGTAGCGGAACACATGCATGTGGTCGGTCAATCAGCTTGCACTCCTGTTACACATGCTAGCTTCAACTGATCATCTTGGTACACATGTAGAGTTGTAACGTGTGTTCCTGAAAAGGTATACCACGCAGAGTAATAATTCAAGAACAAAAAGTTGCATCCGTGTGTGCACGCGTCACTCTCGCCGGATCACGTACCGAGAGTATATTTAGTTTGACATCATAGTGAGCTTCGAGAAAGGGAATCCGCGGACGGTGCCGGTGCTGGCCGGACTACATGTAAGACGGTGCACCGATCGAGCGTAAAGTTCGTGCACATGACTTTCGTGCATTCATGCATGCATGCATGAGGCGACGATGTGCGTACGTGCCGTGTAGATTTGCACGACGGCCACGGCGAAAAACGGTTAGCTAGCTGGATATGTACTCTAGCGAAAATTCTGTTTTTTTCAAGGGATACGTCAAGATTGACGCATCGAGAAGATAGATAGAAGAGGCCAAGAAAGGCCAACCGTTTTACAAACCCTTTTACAAACCCCTCCACGGCTATAAAAGCCTTAAATCCACATGCGGATTACTCACCCAGGTCCTCCCTATCTACCATACAGATGACTGAACCCCGTTCCCGAAGAAGGCCGGCCGCTCTCCAATCTTGTGCCTCCAACTCGATCTTCACAAGCACTTCCTCAACCGATGGCAGGGCTCCATTGAACACTATGTCGTTCCGGTGTTTCCACAACTGCCAGAGCACTAGAGTAATAACAATCCACGTCTCCTTCCTCATATGGTTTTGCGGGTGCAGATCAGTCCACCATTGCACAAGGCTTGCATCCAATGTTGGCGTCCAGTCCGGTCTCCCCCATGTGCTTGTGATCTTGGTCCACACTTTCCTGGCAAAGACACACCTAAGCAACAGGTGATCTAAAGTCTCCGGAGCTTGGTCACAAAAAGGGCATGCCGATGGGTGCGGCAGCTGTCGGCGCTGCAACCGATCCGCGGTCCAGCACCCATTCCGCGTTGCCAGCCACGTGAAGAACTTGCATGCCGGCGGTGCCCGCGATTTCCAGACTTGGACAGCTCCGCCCTTCTCTATTCTTCCCGCAAAATGTGCGCGGTATGCCGACCGGATAGAGAAACTGCCTGTGCTCTCCCATGTCCATGTGATTGTGTCATCCACACCTTGCACCAGCTCGATGTTCTGTGCCATGTCTACCAAAGTGATGAACTCAAGTAATGCTTGCGTGCTCATATCCGGTGAGACATCCTGCCACCATCCGTCCGTGATCGCTTGACTGACCGTCCTTTTCCGTCCCGGTTTCTTGACCATTGCATATAGGTGCGGCATGGTATCTTCAATGCGACCGTCCCGGAGCCACCAGTCCGTCCAGAACTGCGCCGTCTTCCCGTCCCCAAGCGAAAATTCTAGATCAACAGGGTAATACGGGGTTTTACGGGATTCTTTAACTAACTAATCTTCACCCCCTAATTTCAGGGGGTGTGGTCCCTCCACCCCTATTCCTTCAATCATTTTATCCCACCTAATCACCCCCGTAAAGTAAGTAAAAAAACACCCCGTGTGTAGCATTGCTCTTGTTTGAGCTCGAAGTATTAGAAATGCATGCATGCATGGACGGCGCATGCAGCACGCACGGCACGGACCAGGGAAAGAGAAAGCATCGAATCTCCCATACATCTTTGCCCTAATTTCCCGTAGACTATGGACGGCGGTGCATCGACGCATACGCCTGAGTGCCGGCCGGCGCACCGTCTCCGCCGGCACGTCGGCTCGTAACGTCGCCGCTAATTGCATGCTCGCACCCGATCGAGGTACATACTGTATTATACTATAAGCTTTTGGTTGTTCGTCCAAACCACGTCTGATCACGACACGCACTTAGCAAAATGCACTACGACGACCCCATGATTAGTTTTTTTTGCCGTACGTACCTGATGCTACTGATTTCTCCGTCCACGAGAACAGGGAATGGGATCATCTGCCATGAATATGACGCGTCACTAAAGTCAAGTAAGCTTAGCTAGGTGCGTAGGGTGTTTACAGAAGCGTTTTACGTGTGGCGAATTATCGCTTAAGCTATATGCAGCTAGCATAGGACCGAATTGCAAAGTAATACTCCCTCAAGTGATCTAAAATGCCTTATACTCCCTCGGTTCCTAAATGTAAGTCTTCTTAGACATTTCAAATGGACTACAATATACGAATATATGTAGACATATTTTAGAATGTAGATTCATTTATTTTGCTCTGTATGTAGTCATTTGTTGAAATATCTAAAAAGACTTATATTTAGGAACGGAGGGAGTATTACTTTACAGAGGGAGCATTTAACAACACTTTGCATGGCAGCAGGCAGTGTATCTGCCAACATATGTGTTGGACTGGACTATCTCCATGCTTGTGGTGATCGACCTGGCTAACCCCTCTTCCATTTTTCCATCTCCCACCCTTCGCTTTCTTATCTTGTGATCACTAGACTACCTATAGCTGGCGTGCCCGTCTTATCCAGGATATTCAAGTCACCTAATTAGGGTAGACAAGTCACAATTGATGCCTTTTGCCTTATTGTTTTGCATCACCTTTAACAAAAATAACTATGTGCATCAATACACAGAGGCAAGAGGTTTCAACCTCCTTTTTTTTCGGAAAAAAACTCACAAGACTAGTAAGGCTGTATAGACCTGTAGAAAATTTCATACGACAAGTCGCAGCAAAGATATATCTAAAAAAACCTAAAAAAGATATATTTGTAAAAGTGAGATGATCAACTGTATATCTTTTCTTGTGAATAAAAAAAGTATGAGATGATATGTGCTTGTTGGCTACTGGAATACCTAAAAGGCAATCTATCACCCTTCTGGTCCTCTAAGAACCGTCATTTTGGACAAAGTTACAGCTATTTATAAAAGTTTGACAAATAATATACATAAAAAGCTATTTAAAAAAGCTTAACAAATAATATACTTAAAAATACTAAAAATGAATATGTAGGACTCAGTTGCATGAACATGGCTGGAAAACTACTTTAACAATATGTTCTTCCATTTTACAGAAAATGTTGTAAGAGAAACTGATTGTCAAAAATAGGCATGCATATTTTAAATACCGTGGCACTGTCGACCAAAACGGCAAATTTCACGTGACCGGAGGGTGTTCACACGAATCAACTCAAAGGGACGAATTGATTTTGAGTTATATCTTGTCACAAATTAGTGAGCATAGAGTTTTTGAACCCGCTTGGCTAATAGACACAAGACTGATAAGGCCACGTCGATCAAACACACATGTTACAAATTTCTCAGTTTGTAAATAGATGTCAGCTAAGTTCCTGTATAAAAAAAAATCCAAATTTCTCTGTTTCAAACTGTAGTCGACATAGATTATTGTTATTTTTTAAATGGATATACTTGTATTCTTTTGGGATAAGTCTGGGATATTAGAGTGCTTGTATGACAATGTTAATTATGTTGTTATGCTCATGTCTAGTTTTTTTCCCTGTCTTGAAAATGGCAGAGTTCATGTCGCGGCAGTTGCAGCGACTACACTTCAATAGAGACGCTCTAATATAGTACTGCTGGTTTACTACTACTTCACATCGAGAAATAAGAATGCAGGGCATCCTCCCGCTTCCTCAGCGATTTGGGCTTCCTGGCCGTTGGATCTGGTTGCTTGATGCGATCGGAGCCGTCGGATCGAGCCCTGGAATGACCACGTCCGTCGGATAAAAAAAAGTTACTGTTGCAATGAACAGTTTCACCCCGTTCTTGCCACCGCGCGTAAATACCCTGCCCGCCGAGGGCATTTTTGTCATTTCGCGTCGTGGGGTATAAAAGGCGCCGGCCCGCGTGGAGATGACCTAGCCCGCACTCGCGCCCCCTCCCTCGTCCTCGCCGCCCCGCCCGCATCGCCCCGCCCTCTCCTCTCCCTCTCCCGCCCGCATCACCGCCGCCCCGCCCGCATGGCCTCGCCCTCTCCTCTCCCTCTCCCTCCCTCAGTCCTCGCCGCCCCGCCCCGCCCCGCCCCGTTTGGATGCCCCCGCTCGCCCCGCCCTCTCCTCCCCCTCTCCCTCCCTCAGACCTCGCGGCCACGGAGGAGGGCGGCGGGTCAGCGGCGCCGGCGATGGCGTCCGTGGCAGCGGTGGAGGGCGCGGCCGCGGCGCTCGGCAATGTGGCCGGGGCGCGCGTCGGAGTCGGTGCGCGTGGCGTCATCCACCGCCGCTTGCTCCCACGCCACCGCCATCTCCTTCAACCAGGTCACCGGATCCCCGCTGTCGTCCTCGCGTCCACACGGGTGGTGCTCCGCCTCTTTCTCCCGTCCGGCCAGAACCGCGGTGCACAGCCTCCCGCACTCGCTCGTGGCCCTTGGCCGTGGCTAGGGTTTCGGGCTGTGCATCACCTTCATCCCTGGCGTGGCTCCGGTGGACTCCGGCGACTCATCTTCGTCTTCTCCCTTGCCCCTGGTGCGTCACTGCCCACACCTTTTTTTCAAAGATTTTGGTTGGGCTTCAGATTTGATCGTAGGCTGACCTCTTTCTCTTTGGGTTTGGGCTGCAGGCGAGGATTGTGCTCGGGGAGGACCCACACAACGCGCCGCTCCCAACAGCGACGAGCTCGTGTGTCACGGCCAAGGGATGCAGGTGTGTGCACGACTCTGCTTCTCTCTGCCTACTCTGTCTGTGCCCTGCTCCTTTGTTTGAATAGTGTTGAATCGAGCTCATCTGAGGGTGTTTGTTGTGACAACTGATGAGGGAAGATTTGGTTGCTGCTGGCTGCTGGGTTGCGTCATTTCTTTGGGAGTATTGTGGCGAATTACATATTTAGATTATGGTGTGGTCATGGAAACCTAGATAAGGAAACCGGTTTGGTGCTCTAGAGCCAGGTGTGTGCCCAAACAACTGAAAAGCGAATAAAACCACTATAAATCGAGGGACAGCAGTCTTCATTGCCTAATTCCCTTTGTATTTAAATTATAAATATATCTATCATCTCCTAACCATCGGCTCACGGGACAGGACATGATCCAGGAGATGTTCGTAGTGTCGAGCCTCCTAACCATCGGCAACTAGAGTTCCTCGATGGTTCGTGCGGCCTTAACCGCAGCTAGGCTCCCTGCGCCCATGCCTCAATTCTTTTGCCTCCTCTCAGGTATATTTTGTGTCTTTTTTCCTTATTTATTTCTCTTCCATGGTACTTTCGATGGCTGCTGATATGTGTGTCCATATTTTCACTGATGTCATGTTTGCAGTATATGAGGTAGCTTTCCTATTAAAGTGACATTGCATGTCATGTTTGCTTAAAGGAAATCTTCCTATTTTTATTTTTCTACGATGTAAGGCACAGTTTAGACATCTTTCCTTTCTTAACTTGACCTGTTCCTGAAACTTTTATATTGATATGGTCTTGGTGGTCTCTGGTTTTGGTAATTAATTTGAAGGTCCATTTATCAAAAAAATATATTTAATTTCAAGGTCTACCTTTCTAGTTTTCATTACTTATATGTGTGTATAGATGCCCAACTTTTCACAACGTCTTGTTCTTGCAGGCATGATGTTACATCAGTGAAAATCTTGCAAGGAAAAATGACTGACCTGAATGGGTCAGACAGACATATACTGCATCAATGGAAACAAGGAATGTTTTGTCAATCTGACCTTAGCTCTACATATCTCAGAGTTCTACGACGACACAGACCAGCAGCAGCCAGTGGGTGGAGCCACGTCGTCCGCCGATTGGGACTAAGATAGGCCCATGTTTCCTCCAAAGGATTCTCCTCTAGATGGCGATGCGGGGTCTTCTGTAACAGGTGTGTTATTCGTTTGAACGGCGGCCACCTTTGTGCAGTGGTCGACCACTATCGCCATCTTCATCACTCCCATGTTCACATCAGTCATACAACCTTGAGCACCCGTTTGATATCTTGGAGGCGTTACCTTTGGCAGCACATATGAGGTATAATATACTCCACTCTTCATGATTGTTGCGGTCCGTTCCCATAAAATCAGATTTGTTCATCCTTTTAGTACAATTTATTTCCTGTCAACAATCTGCTATGCATGCAGTCTTATGAGTAATTTTTTATTCAGGCCATGTTTTTCGTAGTATTATTCAGGCACTACTTTTTGGTCTTTGGATATCAGAATTACTGTATCCTACACAAGCTAGATTTGTAGGTGAGACTGGAAATTAATCATACTCTGTTGTTATGCAATACCAAGACTCTATACCTATGTGCTTGGCTGCTTGCTACTTACACTGAAATTATACGAATTGTAGCCATGTGTTGCAACAGCCAGCAGTAGGATGGCTCAATCCCATCAACAATTTTCTTTGTTCTGTATTATTCAATCATATGTTTTTAGGTTCTCTGTGTCAAGAAGAGGATATATCAAAGTAGTGTGTCATGTTCTAATTATAAATGAAGAGAAGAGAAAGTTGAAAACTTCATAATTGCATAGTAATCGTGGCTAGATCGTAGAGTTTAGAGATGTACAAATGATTGATTAAAAATATATATTTATATTTGCAGCAAGACAATGGATCATGCCAGGTAAATGTTTTTGTAGAATATAAGTCAGATTTAGAACTTTTGACCAAGACAGCTGAAAAAAACAAAGTAAATACATCATATATATATTTGATATAATGTATATTTAGATATTCATGGCGCTGCATAAGCATATTCAGTTCCTGGGAGCACTAGCTGCTGGCGTATACATGTATTTCTTGGTTCTAATAAGATGCATGCAATCTTAGAAAATATAGTAAACACCTATCATGAAATTTTGAACTCGCATGATGTGTCTCTCTGTTAATAACTATCATGCTTGCATAGCTGGTTGATTTATTTGATTATAATCAAACTGGACCGTCGTTATAATCAAACTGGACCATCATGATCAAAGAAATACATGTACCAAAGTCACATCTGTTTAGATCATGATTAGGCATACAATTGCTCCTTCAAATTATTGTGATATTGTAGTACTCTTTAATCTAACAAATTATGTATTGTGGTGCTGCACCTTCTTTTCTCTTCTTTCCAGGACATATACTCTGCATGGGAAGATCCCTACTTGCTATGAACTTCAGACGCATCGGCCGCTGCTAGGTGTGCCGGATGCCCTGGAGATGGTCAGAGCTGTGGTGCCTGCAATTCCGGCTTCATCTCCACACCTACAGGTTCACCTCTCCCTCTCTCCCCCAACCAACAACCGCAGCACAGACGGAGGAGAACACTGCCTAAAGAAATTGAGCTCTAGCCTGAGCTTCTGATGTGCCTTTTGATCATCTTCATGGCATTTGCATCTAATGATCTGTACGACAAGATTCAGTGTGTTCCTGGGACACTGGAATGATTTTTTTGCTGAATGACTAAAGTGTGAACTGAATATATGAGTTGCTGCCATTGAAACTACAAACTGTGAATGTTTTAGATCAAGTATGTGTACTTGGTTGCGTCTTTAAGAGGTCTGAATATATGAGTTTCTGTCACTGATAGATATACTATGGACATGCAGGTTTTTGATAATTTGCTCCTTGGGAGGCCAGTTTCCTTCAAGTGCAGCTAAATCAAAGAGACACCGACTTATTTTAGTGCTTGAGATTTTGATTGCCAATCTGCAACAATGCCCATGCCCTTTGGTATTGCACTGATAATTTGCTCCTTGGGAGGTCAGTTTCCTTCAAGTACAGCTAAATCAAAGAGACACCGACTTATTTTAGTGCTTGAGATTTTGATTGCCAATCTGCAACAATGCCCATGCCCTTTGGTATTGCACTCTAATTATTATTATTATTATTCTCTTGCAGATGGTTTCCGTCTTAAGTGTCTACAACAAAAGGGATAAGCAGCACCGCATCTGAGTACCAAAGCCATCCATGCCATTATGTATTCCTCTCATCATACACTTGATCATAAAAATCAGCTTATTTTATTACGGCCCTACCATTTAAGATATCAAACTACTGTTATTGCAATTTGTCTTCAAATGCCACTAAACTGTCACTACATTATTTGCCACTGTTGTATGAATTATTTATCTAGAGGAACTTCTTTTATTGGTGGGAAAATATAAGTATCCTATTAGTCTGCTGAGATTTCCAATGCGATTCCTTACTAATCCTACAAGTCGTGTTCTTGATATTAAGTTGACGTTACCTTTCCAAGACATGTGTTTTCCAATGAGAATCTTTACTAATCATACAAGTCATGTTCTAGATGTTAAGTTGAGGTTATCTTTCAAGTTATGTAAACCTGAAAGTGGAAGCATAATGTACTACGTGATTCGATTGACCAACACTGAACTTTTTACATGTTTTCTTGTGTTGATTCAGTCCCATCTTTTTACATCATCTTCCACTTTCAGCTGATATATCTAAAAGCTCTAATGAACATGTAATAGCTAGCAGAGAATAACTAAAGTCTTTGCAATTTTTTACATGTTGTCGTGCATCGATTCAGCCCAATTGTGCCATCAGAATGACTGATTCCGCCGCTGTCATAAGCCCGGGGTTCTAATCCTAGATATTAAGTTAGACCAACTCTGTTTAGCTCTTGAGATTATTTTCTAGCTTTTGAATAATAATCTGCAAATAGTACTTATGCTTCTTACATTCCTTCCGGCTCTAAAATACACATATGCTTTTCTCTTTTTTTGTACTTACTACTAAACTATGTGTGTTGAACAAAGCATGTCGCCTTATTTTAGATAAATGATGATGTAGTTATGGACGCCTTCTCAATGCTACATGTGTAGTTCCCAAATTGGACAATATTTTTCTGCAAAGATCTTCAAGTATGGCATTTGCTTCATTCTCTCACATCTGCTATTTAAAGTTCCTCTCTTGGTTTCTAATCAATCTGTGTAGATACAACTTTCTTAGGTTTTTGGGAAACAACAGAATTAACAGTTGGTTGCTCTGTTTACCTTCGATGTCGGTATCATCTATAAATGTCACTCCCCTAGCTATTAGCATTGTGTGTTACAACAACCTACATGGCCTGAATTTGATGTTGTGGTTGCTTGTAGTAGCTTGCCCATGATTCATGGTCTCATTGCTTTCATTTGTTTGTGTTTTTTGTGCTGTCATGCAGATCACGAGTTGCAAGTATGTGTGTGCTATTCAATCTATTTACTGAGACAAGAGGCGTTTATTTATGTCCAGATTTCTGTTGGAGATTATGGTACATAGAAGATCTCATATTAGAGAAGAGAAAATTCAGTATATCTGTCGATCTGGACAATATGTATATTCTATGTTGATCTTTCTTGAATCTCTTGTTTTGTTGATTCGAATTATTTAAGTGTGAATTATTTTGTACAATTCCTTGATTATATGTCAGTGTCAAGGCATCTTTTGACTATTTGAATTAATTTCCCATTGTATATTTGACGTATATCTTGGAAGGATGTGGAAGAACTTATTATTATGATGTTGTACTAAACTTTGAAGCTTTTGGTGTATCATGGTACATATTATAGGAAATGCATCAATGACATGTAATGAACTTTCATGGTTTGGACCTTGGCATCCTGTGTAACATATATATATTGGTTTACCGGCCTGGATATGACCGAATCAAGTTGGAATTTTGATAAGTATATCTACTATCTCTTTAATCTTTGAGTAATGCTGTATTTTTCATAATTACGCTTTTGTATCTCTTTGCCCAATCTATATTTCCATCTTAGGTTAATTTTTTATTACCGAGTTTGCTAAAACGAGACTAAGTGGGTGCGGCTGGGTCACGACGCTTGGATGGGCAACACGCGCCAAGGCGCGCTTGCGTGGTCGTATGAACGCACTGAGCTTGATTCTATATAAGTGCAAATGCTATACCTGGTTTCCTACTGACATAGTATTACGTGCTTCGGCAAAACGCTTAGACCCGTACCCTCGCGCCAGGGCGCGATCTTGATCTAGTATTAATTATACTAGAAGAACGTCTGTGCGTTGCAACGGGGCCACATTAACTTTAAGAGTTCAATATTACGACATTGGCGACCTTTTTTACCATCAAATCCTCACACACACACTCCCTCCCTCCCTCTTCCTCACTCTCTCTTCCCCTCTCCCTCTCTCTAACACACACACATATCTATCTTATTGGGTACGGGACCATAATTCATCTATTTCACACACACACGCTAGTGCATAACAATATGGATTATGTGTATTATATTTGCCACAAGAACTGAGGGAATTAATTTCATGTAAATCGTTTAGCCACAGCTCCAAGAATACGCGAAGGAGGTGGCCCGGGTCGGCGTCGGCGCCGTCCGGCGTGGACCACGGGCCCGCTTCCAAGTGCACGTGCAATGCACGTCTTCACAAATATTATAACCAGATGTGAGAAATCACATACTAACACGATGTTGCAATCAATTTGTAATTAAAGAAGCCAAAAGTCTTTTTTCTTAAACCAGAATTCCTTATGCTGGAGTTTAAACAAACCCCACAATAACATGATCAATTTTTTTTGCTCTACTTATCACCTAATTAAGCAAATGCATGACTTATGAAGCGGATACGAAATCATGTTAACTTGGAACTAAAATTCCAACAAAAGAGTGAGGAATAAACCTTGTTATCATTGCTCTGAAGTCTGAACCTCCCCCTATTTGTTAATGAAATGTGAGTATGCTTCGAAGATAATGGCGTCTTCTGCAACATATGCTTTTACATCTGAAAGAGCTACAAAATATGTTGACCTACCTATGTGCACTTCCTAAATCAAGCGGATAAAATTATTTCTATCGGTAATATAAAATACTAAACATTAGTTCGAATTGAATAATAAAGCAGAATTGCCATTTCTGACTTTTCATCCATCACTGAATACGAAAGGAAGGGACAATGTCCACTAACCATGCAAATATTCTGACCATGGGATATTTAGGCTTGCGTATATGGGAAATCAAAGCTAAAAATGACTCGATGAGTTAGGGATACATCAATAAATATTGTAAAAAGTGATAAAAACAAATCTGCAGCAACTCGCGACCCCACGAACTCGTATTCGCAATGAGCAAGTTAGTGAGGCCGCCACGGTAGGCTAGCACCAAGGGACAAGGGCAACAACCGCCTTCTCATCCAACCTACTGATTCTGCTGGCGCTACTTTCATCCTAAGCCCATGAGTATCGCTAGTGTGTTTCCACGTACGAAGAAACTACGAACTGAAATTTTCATCCAAATCATGAATTTTTTAATGTTCCTCTCCTCTCCCATCCCTCGTGTGAACATACCCAATTCGTGGTTGGCTCGCTACATTCAGCGTAGCTCTGGTGTGCACTGCCCTCACTCTTGATTAGTTGCCGGAGTGCCACGCATCTATGCCAACAAGCTGGGGAAACAAATGTAAATGTTACACCGAGTCAAAATCAACCATCCCACAATCGTAACAATAGAAAAGATAATAACCAAAATTTAACAGAAGAACTACTGCTTGGCTCCCTGATCCATCTCGATAGCTCTTGATCTGGCTGCTGAGCTTCTCCTAGCCGCCTCAACATCACGTCATTACCAAACATGTAGTGGATGCCTAGTGGGACAAGGATTAAGAAATAACATGAGGTGAAAAATATGATGGCTGTCAATTCCATAAGACGATGCAAGTAATTTGACAAAATAGATCGGGAGCATCTTGTATAATCTGAAAAAAGCAACTAAAAATATGAGAAATGAATTGATGAAAATCAGCCCCTGCTCTCATTCATGCTTGCTTTTGTAATGGGAGGCAAGGAATGGGGGTACCAGGAGAAGAATGGAGCACATGGACGGCAAGCCTCCACCACCGGCAAGTGGGGTTGCTTCACATCCAATCTCCACGGCCGCCGCCTCCATGGGAACGAACTCCCATGTTCACAACCGGGCTCCCAATCGGCCGCTGCCTCGCCGACCTTGACGACGAAGTAGTCCCTCCCTTCGATCCCATTCGCAACGGAGGCAACACCCATCCCAGCGGACGGGTCCGCGGTGAGATCCCTACTGGATTGTGGTCGCGCCTCCCCAAACCTCACCGCGGGACACATGAGAAGGCGCTGTTGCCATGGTCAGGCTTGGATGGGGAAAGGAGGTGACATAGCAGCAACGACGCCTTCGCCGGGATTGGTGTCGACGACGGTGGCGAGCGAGCGGGAGGACGACGGCGGCGAGAGAGTAAGAGGGTGGTGACGGCAGTCCATCGGCCGTTGTGACATGAGAGGAGGATGGGGATTGGGCTGCGATCTGGATGTATGGGGCGGTCGAGAGGAGGGGAAGCAGGCGGCTGGGTTTTTCCATCGTGCCGGGTTTGGGGGAGGTCAAACGAGAGGTTTTTTTCGTGCGGGAGGCAGAGCAACGAGGGCGGACGTAGGGAGACGGGACACGGTCGGTTGGCAGGAAAAGGAAAGCTACGCATTTTTAGGCAGTTGAGATGATTGATGATAAGAAAGGGAAAATCACATCAATATAAGGAAATATCCCATCAATACTTGATTGATTGTGATTCATTTTTTATATGGTAACTAATCTGATGGGTTTATGTGGGTGGTCCATCAATACTTGATTGATTGTGATTTATTTTTTATATGGTAACTAATCAGATGGGTTTATGTTGGTGGTGAAGCGAAAAGGCAGGTGGGAGGGAGACAAAATAAAACCAGCGAAATAAAACCAACGAAAGTGGTGAAACGGAAAAAAACCAGCGAAAAATAACCGGCGGACTATTCACCAATTGCTTCATTAGGAGTAGAGATTAGCATGCAGCTGGCTGCAGCTTCGATCAAGTGGATGAGTATATATATATATATATATATATGTTACTACACGTGATGAATGACGAAATTGAAACGAGACTTGCATAGTGGCATGCATGTAGACGACTAGGTGTTTCGGTTTACAATTTCTTTTGTGTGGGAAACATACAAAATTATTGCAACTATAAGAAACCTCTTTTGAATACATTTGTATCAATACTGTCACTATTTGACAATCATATATTTGTTGTTTTCTAGTGCTAGTTGCCAGAGATTTATACATATAATCTAAGTCACTCTTAATTAGCATGCAGCCGGTTGCCTCTTCCATCGAGTCACTAGTAGAAAACAGGGCTTTGGTTCGGGTCTGGCCATCCCATTAGTCCTGGTTCTTCACGAACTGGGACCCATGGGGGACATTAAACTCGGTTCATGAGCCCAGGGGGGCGGCCGGGGCCTCGTGGGTATTGGTCCCGGTTCGTCTGGATCCATTTGTCCCGGTTCGTGGCACGAACCGGGACCAATGGGCCGCGCTTATGGCCCACAACCATTGGTACCGGTTCGTACCTTGAACCGGTATAGAAGGTGTCCTTTAGTCCCGGTTCATGCCACGAACCGAGACAAATAATTTGCCTATATATATCCATCGTTGCAGCAGAGCACTCCACAGTGCTCTATTTTTTCTGGCCAGCGAGGGGAGGGCATTTGGGTGCTCTAGCTCACCTCCTATGCACATGAGGTGTTCGATGAAATGCCCGAGCCACACTAGTTAAGCTTTCTCCTCTCAAAGCTCGACCTCGGAGCTCCATTTTTCCTGAGATTTGTCTAGATTTAGCGGTCCGTCACGCCCCGTCCCCGTTTTCACCGCCGTTGATTGCCCGCGCCGATCTCGTTGCCGGCACCACCATGGTGAGCCTCTTGTTCGTATCTTCTTTCTGATTTTCTTACTTTAGATAGATACTTGTCTGATTTTCTTAATTTTGACACACATAATTATATATAATGCACATAGATGAACCGGCAATGGATGTATGGTGACAGACACACCTCCGAGTACATTAAGGGCGTGCATAATTTTCTCGAAGTGGCTGAGGCAAACAAGCAGAATGGTTTTATATGTTGTCCATGCCCTATATGTGGGAATATGAAGTCTTACTCTGACCGGAAAATCCTTCACACCCACCTTCTTTACAAGGGTTTCATGCCACACTATAATGTTTGGACGAGGCATGGAGAAATATGGGTTATGATGGAAGACGGTGAAGAAGAAGAGGACGATGACAACTCTGTGCCCCCTGAATACGGTGATGCTGCAACGGGGGGAGCTGCTGAAGATCAAGAGGAACCAGATGATGTGCTCGATGATGCTGCAACGGGAGAAGCTGCTAAAGATCAAGAGGAACCAGACGATGTGCCCGATGATGATGATCTCCGCCGGGTCATTGTCGATGCAAGGACGCAATGTGAAAGTCAAAAGGAGACGCAGATGCATGACATTCTTTGGGCCGTCCATGATGAAAAAAAACCGTGGTAGAAGCAAGGGCGAGGAAAATTTCGGGGAGTTCCCGGTTATGGTTGGTGGTCGGGGGCCGAGCAATGCGCGTTTCTCTCGTACACGTACGCGCGTGTGTGCGAGGCATTGGCTCTAACTGAACCCAAGCAAGGCGTTGGGCTCTAACTGAACCCGAGCGATTGCACTGCAGGCTACGTGTTACTGAACCCGAGCGATCGGTCGATGGCTGTTAACTGAACACGATCGAGCAATTCCTTCACTACTGCTACTACTGAAGCCGATCGATGCTACCTCTGGATGAACAGTGAGCGTTGCACGCGCGGGGGGGGGGGGGGGGGTTGGATGAACAGTGAGCGGTGGGGGTGGATGAACAACACCCCGTGGCGTTGCCTCTGGATGAACAGGACCCCGATTGATCGAGCTGGTTGGGGCTGGATGAACAGGACCCCGTGGAGGGCTGGATGAACAGGACGACCCCGTGGAGGGCTGGATAAATAGTAGATGGTGGAGGGATGGATGAACAGTAGCCCGTGGAGGGGTGGTTGAACAGGAGCCCGTGGAGAGGGGTGGTTGAACAGTAGCCGATGGAGTAGCGCGCGGTGGAGGCTGGATGAACAGGAGCCCGTGGAGGTTGGAGGAGGTCGACGGTGGATGAACAGTAGCCCATGAAGTCTGTAGGAGGTCGACGGTGGAGATGAACAGTGTCTAGTGGAGTCCCGTTTTGCGGTACGCCACACCCCTCCCGATGAACAGGACCCCCGTTTCGACCGTAGCGCTCCAACACAAGTCCGTTTCGTTTATTTTGCAGTACGCCACACCCCTCCCGATCAACAGGACCCCGTTTCGACCGTAGGAGGTCCGTTTCCTCCGTTTTGCGGTACGCCAGACCCCTACCGATGAACAGGATCCCGTTTCGAACGTGGCCGGTCGAACACAAGGCCGTTTCCTCCATTGTGCGGTACGCCAGGCCTCGTTTCCATCGCCTGTTCCGTCCAAGCCGGTTGGCTCCCACGCGTTTTGTTGCCTCCCGATGAACACGACGCATTCGGTTGCCTCCCGATGAACACGACGTATTCCGTTGCCTCCCCATGAACACGCCGACGACGCAGTTTCTCCATTCCGACCCAGCCATGTGCATGAGCCCTGGCCATACGTATGCGGGAGTAGGCGTTCGACACCCCGCCTGTATGTACGTACGTGGCCGTATTTTTTTTCTTGCACCATGGTCGTTGTATGTATGTGTACATGCTACGTGCGCGCCTCTACTACCACACGTGCGCGCCTCTACATCGACAAGTATATACGTACATGTTCTCGACCAGAATGACAACGCTAAGTACACTTCGACCAGGTGGGTCTCGACCAGAATGACCTTGCGTGCGGAGATGTAGCTGGTGGGTCCCAGAAGTCAGGGGGACGAATCGTTTTTTTGCCCAGACGCACTTCCTTGCGTGCGAAGGTGTAGCTGGTGGGTCCCAGCAGTCAGGGGGGAAACGATTTTTTTCGTGAAATATGATGGCCCGTCCGGTGGGTCCCTGCTGTCAGGTGAAGGAATAATTATTTTGCGCGTAATAAGGAGTCACTTACTTGCGGCTGCCGTGGACCCAGCTGTCAGCCTCTCCACGTATAGTACTCTTCCGATGGAAGTCAGTCGTTGACCACATTGACCATGCCGCACCGAGAGCACCACAGCGGTGGATGACGACGAGGTCTAGGAAGGGGACAACGCGGAGCCGGGGAAGACGCAGTAGTGGATGCCCATGCGAAGGGAAGTACGATGGTTCACTGGTTCGGCTGCGGTGTGAGGCTGCCATCGCCGCAGAATAACAGGGGGTGTGGGTGAGTAGAGGGATGGCCTGGCCAACGGTGGGAGTAGTAGGGGGCGGTGAGGCCTGCACGGCATCACAGCCGGCCACGGGAGGCAGGAGCACGCGGCACGACCGGCGCTGGTTTGGGCGGCTGAAGCAAGAAGACCAGAGGTTGAAGAAGCACTACGGCCGTTGGATGAACATCATACGGTAACGGGAGCTAGAATTGTTCATATTGACTAAGTTGACAAAGCCCTCCGTCCCCGTCAACATGGTAGGCCCACAAGTCAGCCTCACACTATGCTGGGTTCCAGCTGGCAGCGGGAGTATTCATTTTTTGTGCATAATAAGGAGGCACTTCCTTGCGTGCGAAGATAGCTGGTGGGTCCGACCTGTCAGCGGGGGGCACATTTTTTTCGCGAAATATAGAGGCCCTTCCGGTGGGTCCCAGATGTCAGGTGGAGGAATCATTATTTTGCGTGTAATAAGTAGGCATTTTCTTGTGTGCGGCTGTGGACCCAGCTGTTAGCCTCTCCAAGTACAGTCTACTTCCGATGGTGTCGTTTGTTGACCACATTGACCACGCCGCACCGAGCGCATCCAAGGTGATGGACGATGGCGAGGCCCCGGACAGCAGCGAGCCGAAGATGGAAAGACGCGGGAGTAGAGTCGCAGACGGAGAGGTGTACGATGGTTAACTGGTTCTAGTGCGGTGTGGTTCGGCAGTCGGTGGAGAAGAACAGGACGTGTGGAGGGGTGGAGGGATGGCATGGCCAACGGTGGAGTAGTGCTTCATAGAGAAGCGTGCTAAGCAGAGCTGCTAGCAGCAAGAGGGGGGAGGTGGTCCCGGCGGTGCTGGAGCAAGAAGACGAGAGATTGAAGATGGATGCCAGTCGTTGGATGTAAATCCAACGGCTAACATGTCAGAATCATTTGTTGACTAAATTGACAACGTCTTGCGTTGGCTTCAACCTATTGGACCACATTTCAGCCTCCGAGAAAATGGCACGTATTCAACCCATTTTTTCAGAATTTACAGTCTTTTTTTTGCGCGGTAAAATTTACAGTCAATTTGATATATTTTTTTAATTACAACCATTAGCTGGGCTGGGTGAACAAATAATGTAGCGTCCATGCGGCCCATCTATTTTATTTCCTATAAAATTACAGGACATGTGCAGTTTCTCGAAATACATGATTTTGCTGGGCTGATTCTAATTATAATGTTGGGTTGGACCAGCAATGTTATCAAAAAATAAGAAAGGGTTGAGCATTTTGTTATAAATATATTTAAATAATAAATGATATTATTACATTCGTCCTTAAATCTTACCAAGCTTTTGTACACAATCACTAGGATTTTCATGCCAAAACAATCCAGGATTTTATTGTTAAGAAATTATTTTTATAAGTTAATAAGATGTGGGATATTTTTTCTTACATATGTAAGTATCTGTTAAATATATGATGACAATAAAAATAATATATGATAACATATAAAATAATTTAAATATATATAATATAGTTAGAAGGGAAATATAAGTTGGACCTGGCGTTCCTATTCTTATATAGAAAAATAGAACAGAGCTTTGCATTTTCTTCAAAAAAATACATAAATTGGGTTGCCGGTATTCAAGAAAAATAAAACGTCGGATGGGAGGTCCATAGGCCGGTCGATACATGACCGTCCTCAAGAAAATACAAACATGCCTATGGACCTTCCATCCGAGGTCGTGGGCTGTGCATGTTAAAAATGAAAGCCTAGACGGGGCAGCCCAAAACTCAGCTGATACTTGCTGCCCCAGTGATAATAAATGATACCTGACAGCTCCCCGGCTTCGTTCTGAATTTATCTCCTATAGTAACTACGTTGAAGCACCTAAAAAATGTAACTATGTTGACAAACCCGTGGGCCCCAATGTCAATATAGCATTAGGAGGAAGTATTTTTTTCGATGAGGCACTTGCTTGCGTATGGCCATAGACCTGGTGGGTCCCGACTGTCTGCCTCTCCACGTACAGTCCTCTCCAGATTCCTCTCGTTTGTTCAGCATGTTCACAACGGCAGACAGCGGCGTGACGGCGAACGCACAAAGGCGCAGGAGGGGATCTGACCACATGAGGAAGTGCCTTATTATTAACGAAACTACTGAACTAGCCTAGTGGCGAAGTGACACTACCCGACAGCCGTTCCACCCGGGTTCGATTCCACCTGTGCAGGGAAAATATCTCCAAATTTTTTGCCTCTGCCTTTATTGACATGTGGGTCCCCATTGTCATCTATGCACACCACGTCCAACACTTGCCAAAACTTTGTCTCTCGTTTTCTCTGTGTTTCGCACACTCGACATTGTGTGGGCATTTTGACTGTGCATCATATGAAGATGTGCTATGCATGAATGTTGATCAGCATGATGTTAACTGGCTGGTAGTTCCATTTTCGACTATTAATAAAACTTCCATGATGTTAACCCTGTTTGAAAAGGTCATGTTAATATAAATGCTCTGCCTCTGAAAGTTGCAGTTTCTTATCTGAAACTGAACTTGCAGTTTCTTATCTGAAACTGAAACTTGCATTTTCTTCTCTGAGAATCACATTGTCTGCACTTTTATACTCCTATGAAACTACATTTTTAAGTGCTAAAAATAGATCTCTAGAATTCATAAAATATTTCATATGCTCAATACTGCAAATCTAAAATTAAAAAGACATTCATATCTGAAAGTATTCTCGAAATACACAACACAAAACACAATTCACAACCTGCAAATACTGACAACCCTAAGCTCTTCCTGACAATTCACAACCTGCCCGACTATTGGGCTGGGGGGGCAGTCCCCTCCTATTCCTCGGTGGCAGACAGCCGCCCCGTGAGATGATGTGAATGGCGAGGGAGAGGATGGCGGGGAAGCATTGTCGGGCCAACTGCTTTTCTCCTCTTGCAGTTGGGTTCGGTCGATGAAGACTCCATCGGCTCGCTCTGGTAGGACACCCTCACAAACGACACCCTGTAGATGCTCGATCCTTCAAACTCTGGTGGATGCTCCATCTAAGATCGATACTCCCACCACCGCTCTCTCACGATCGGATTCGGTGAATCTGTTTGCTCCATGGCCCAGAGGAGCAGCTTTATGTACTCCCGCGCGACTCCCTCCAGGAGTATCACTGCCTTTTCGCTTTGTTGCAGCTATTTGGCCATGGATGTCGCCGTCGTCGCTAGTTGGTCCTTGTTGTCAAACCAAGACTGTATCTCCAATATCCTAGCTAGATTCACAGGGTCGCCGTCTGTGATCCTCACGTATCGGTTGTACTCCTCCATCGATCTACTTCTCCACAGCACCTTCACTCGCTGGCGGTGGTTTTTGAATGGAAGAGGAGAGGAGTAGCGCTTGTTTTGGATTAGAACGAGACAGGAGCGGCGCTGGTTTTGGACTGGAACGGGAGAGGAGGGGCGGTGGTTTTGAAATGGAAGAGGAGAGGAGCGGCGCTGGATTTAGATTGGAACAGGAGAGGAGCGGCGGTGGTTTAAGAGGAGAAGATCGGAAGAGCGGTGCTGGTCTTGAAAGTATTTTTTTTGTTGTTTTGCGTATTTTGGGTCAATGTTTGACCACATACTGTATTTGACAAGCAAAATGTGAGAGCATGTCACCAAAAATTGTATCGTTTGGTTTGTATCTGAATGTACTTTCAAATTATATTATTTTTGCAACGTATAACATATATTTTATGTGCAAAAATCATAGTCAATTATGACGCAGAATAAAAGGGAGACTAGTTAATGTGGGCTCACTTTCTTAATTGAATGGTAAATTGATTTTGACTTTGATCCAGTCACAGCGCGCCGGCCCTCTCGTCCAATCCTAAATCGCTGCCGCACGCTCCTCTCCCTCTTCTCCATTGCAAAACCACCTCCTCTCCTCTCCATCATCTCCATTCCAAAACCACCTTCTCGCCTCTTCCTCTTCTCTATTACAAGACCACCGTCTCTCCTCACGTCTTCCAAAGCTAGCATCGGACCACTCAGAAGGACATCTATGGAGAGGATGCAGCAGCGAATCAGGCAGATCGCCGGCGGCGACCAGGCAAAGTTAGCCAGGTTGAAGGAGATCCTTACTTGGTTTGACAATGAGTGGGAGATTTGGAGGATGGTGCGGGCCATGTGGCAATGTATGCGAAAGAGCGAGACGGCGGCGTTGAGGGCGACGATGTACATGTACTCCTCAGCGGCAGTCACGCCGCAGTACTCTGAGTTCATCGAGTATCTCCTCTGGGCGATGGATTAGACAGATTCGCCCGAGGCGATAGTCAGGCGGAGGTGGTGGGCGTACTGGTCGAAAGTCGAGCACCCAGAGGATAACAAATCGGTCGAGTATGGTGTGCCGTTCGTGAGGGTGCAGAGCCAATCGGAGCCACAGGAGTATTCATTGTCCCACCGCAAGAGGACGCCGGATGGCGCAACATCGCTTCCCCGCCATTCTCCATGGTTCCCTCGACGCTCGCCTCATTTCAATGGCGGCAGTAGGTTTTAAGTTAAGCTTCACACTAACCTAGTCTTCCACCTGCTCATGCTTACAATCAGTGTGACAGCTAATGAAAATCATGCCTACAATCAGTCTCCGAGTACTACGCCAATCACCCTAAAATAGCTCTGGACCTTTGGGTCAAAGTTGTGACACAGTGTACAAATAAAGAAAAATAGATTGGTGCTTCTTTCAGAAAAGAGTACTCCCTAGAAAACTGCCAATATAAGCAACTAGTATTTGGTTAGAGGATTTGCTGTCGAGAAAGATCCGTCCACAGAGAGCGCCACACATCCCACTGGTGGTGGTGGATGCCAATGCGTGCATGCAATATGGTTGGTGTCGGTAATTTTTACTTGGCACACCTCGCACTCTGCACATATGTCGGTTCCATACGTGCATTTGTGCAGTTCCACCAAAATGCAACTGAATAACCCTGTGTTGCACAGATAATGAAAAAGCGTGATTACATTATAGTGGCACTAGTTGATGAAACACACAAAATAAATAGAAGAAAATATTGCGATAGTATCATAGTATGCCATGCTGCGATGGCGAGATGGGCCCTGTGACGCCTCATACGGTACGCCTCATACTGGACATCGTCCCAAGTCTCCCAGATATACCTTTTGCCAGTGATGAACATCAGTGTACGGCGGTAGTACAAGGAGGCACCTTGAGACATTCAAATCTCTATTTTTGTACATATCAACTAAAATTAAGCACCCTAGTTTGCAGGAATGCTTAAACATTAACAATGGGACTGGTTGATGAAACATACATTAACAAAGAGAACCACTTTCTTTATCTACATTGGAAATGAAATGATAGAGAGGACACTCGCTCTATTTTAACTGTATTATTACTTCATTTTATCAGTGACACTAGGGTCGAGCAGGTGGAAAACGAGGTGTACCGTGCATCGCAAGGATGGAGGCCGGGGGTTCTTAGACTGGGATGCTGAAGCTGGCTCTTCCAGTCACTAACATGGATGATTCAATTCATGGGACCTTTTGGTGCAGTTCACCTAAAATGAATCAATGTCCCGTGAGCTAGCAGCTTCTTCTTCAATTTTTTTTAAGAAAAGGGCTCCATCCCCGGTTCCATTTCCATCAGAAAACGAAACCCACATAGCTTCTTCTTCATTAGTTACAATAAAATTGAGCAACATCAAGGTTGGTTGTGAAGATCCTGGAATGCTCAACTATAATTTGGATATCATTTGTGCAGTTCAACTAAGATCGAGCGTGAAATGTATATCTCTGTTTGCACAAAAAAGGTGGAAAGGAGGGTAACTAACAAGTAATGAAATATGCATCAAATGAAAAGAAGCATGTTCCTTATCTGAATGGCAATCCTACAAGGACATAAGCAATTTCTAAAGCAGTGGCATTGCTAGATATTAGTGTGGGCATTAGGGTTACCTATGACAACCGTTAAATACGACATTACTTTGGGCACGGGAGAGTAGGGGAACCAGGACAGTTGCATTTCTAATGAAAAGAACCAACTTATCTTAATGGGAAATTTAGCAGGACATGTAAAAAAGTGCCATTGATTCATATTACTAGAGGCATTACATTGAAAACAACATTGGTTTAACGTGTCCTTACTTTTAACAGTGCGACTGCTACATTTTACCAGTGGCATTACATAAGAGTGGCTCGGGTCAACAAACATCAAAACGGGATATCTGGGTTGGTCCCATTTTTGTTTGGTATAGCCACCTTATACTGTGTGAGGCTAGCAAATATAGTGCTGGACTTACTCTGTTGACTTGTCCCCCAGTCCCCACTTTCTTTCCTTTTTCAACCAATAGATCGGGTTTATATTGAGTTTGTACTGCGTTTCCCTTCATTTCCCTATTAGACCTAGAGACCAGTTGGATAGCCAGTCTCTGCTACTTTTGGCCCCCATTATTTCCTCTTTCGACCAAGTCCTAGATTCAGGTATCAAATCCTCCCCTACCCCCACCCCCTTTCTTCCTTGTTTGAACCAAGTAGTACTAGATTCGAGTGCATGAACTAGTTTTACCTCTTAAACATAAAAAAATTAGGTGGTTTTCGAACAGCCGATCGGTCCTATCTACGAGGGGCCCTGAGAAATAGTAAAAGATACAAATGCAGCGACGTCAGGTGCTCGGGAAGTAGAGAAAGGCCAGTTTCGAAGGAAGTGATACCTGATGGTCACCGGGATGTCGCTACGTGGGCGGCGGGAGGCCGGATCTGCCCACACTACAACAGCAAGGAAGAAGGGGTCAGAGGCCCTCCCTCGCCAGCGGTGCTTGGGAGAGAACAGCAAGGCAGGCTGATCGTGACGCGCCAGCAGTGGGTAAGAGCCATCACCGAGGACGACCCCGTGAGTGTTGCACTTCTCACCTTCCCCGGTGGAGAGGATCTGGCTGGATCTGTGACCAGCGTTGAGCAGAGAGAGAGAGAGAGAATGTGTGACCACCGCTGTTGTGTTCAGATCTGGAGAGGACGAGACAGTATGAAGAGAGCAACACTAGCAAGCAACCGCGGAGGCTCCTGCCTATATAGTGGAGTAGTACTAGTTTTCTTTTGTCTACCGGAGCCGGCTTGACCTCGTCAATGACTGTTGAGAAGTCTTCATGCACGTGGCCCGGAGGCGCTGTTGTCGTCATTTTGATCTAAAGCGCCGGATTATAACATATAACACGAAAAAATGCCACATGACAAGAAATCATAACCTCACTGCCTAAAGGAGACAACATGAATCCCGACGAACAAACTAGACGAGGAACAAAGCTCAAATTAAAGATAAACTCGTAGAAAAGGGGTCCGTCAATAGATGTCCTAATTAACATAGCCGGCTTGACCTAGATGGCAGCCAAGTAGTCTTCGTGCATGTGCCCCCAATGACTAGCCCAACTCATTTGTCGCTGTTTAACCCTCGCAGTGATCCGAAGCACATGACACCTAATTTTGTGAGATGACAAGAAACCTTTTTTTAGATTTCTCACCACAACTACAGCCATGTACAACACAACCTGCATGATATGTAGACGATAGCCAATCCAGGCGTGTCTGCTGGAGTCTGGTCACATACATAGACGGACTGATCTTCCGTGTCTTGCAGGGATCGTCCAGGCACCAACGTAGTACAACACTTCTCTAGTACTATCTCTCGTCCCCCTCTTCTATTAAGTCACCCGACTTGCAGGGCCGGGGAGTGTGCCTATGGTCGGTTCTCAATTACGGTCCCACATGTGTGTGCAAACGCAATATGACGTGTGTTCCATTCGGAGAGCAGCGTGCGAGACTGACCAACCGTCTGGGGTGCGACGCGAACGCGACGGGCGTGCTGTATACTCCATACATGTGTATCACCGTTTTCTAGAGGCTTTGCTCGAGGGCGCAATCCATGGATACAAAATTAGTATACTGTACTATTTAAAAGTCGAGGGCGGGGCTTTTCCTGCGCAGTAGGTGGGGCAGTTCCGCCTAGTCGGTTCGACAGAGACGCGAGAAGATGAGGGAGTAGGCTACTGCAAACATAGGGCTGTGTGATTTGACAGCGAGTTACTGCTGGACAGGTGGGGCCACGTGATTTGACTTGCCATTATCATATTAACTGCGGAGCTACGACCGGCGTGAGTCTCCCGATTCCTGACCACCTCCATACAGGTGCCTCTCCCAATGCTCCACCATGTAGTAGAGGCTGGCTCTTGCATGAGAGCCCACTTCTCCACTTTTTCCTTGCCTCTCTTTCCTCCACATATGCAAAAATGCCATGTAAAGCGCACTATTGTAGTTAGGTTGGTCGTAATGGAGAGTATCCTATACTAGTATCATGCATATGATAATTTTATATGATACTACATCTGTAATGCATAGTATCATGTGTTGGTATCATAGGATAGTTTATTTATTGTCATGCATGACACATAGTAGCACATCATTTAATATGACACAGTATCATATTATGATATTCAACTCTCTCTTTTCTTCATTTAATTCGACGTCACCTCATCAAGATTGCATACTTGGCATGCATGATACTACCTATGACACTCCCATTACAAGAAGCCTTACTTGCTCCTACAGGTGGTAAGCTTGGCACATAGGCATAAAGTTAGATGTGGCAAGTTAATCAAGAAGAGAGAGACTAGTTTGGTGACCCAAGGAAGAAACGATGCTAAGCGTGTGTACCTAGGTGAAGAGACAATTTTGAGTCTATAGCTAATTAAATGAAGCAAACTTGGCTGGTCGTAATGGGAGTATCATAGCTAGCATCATGCATGCTAACTAGGCAATTTAGATGAGGTGGCATAATATTAAATGAAGAAAGAGAGGATTGAGTATCATATCATGATACCGTATCATAATAAATGCAATACCATGCATGGCAATAAATAAAGTCACCTATGATACTAGTATATGATACTATGCATTAGGGAGGTAGTATCATATACTAGTATCCTATGCATGATACTAACTTATGATACTACCCATTACTTAAGCAACAAAAAACTAATAAGCACACCATTTCATTGGAAGAGGTCACTCCTTGGCAAATGCAATAAATACTACTCCCTGTGTCCCATAATATAAGAACGTTTTTGGCACTACAAGTGTCAAAAACGTTCTTATATTATGGGACGAAGGGAGTACGAAGAAAGAGATAGAGAGAAGTAAAAATACACTTATAGCCAACGTTATAGCTAACCTTGTTGTAGTATGAGTGACTAAGTGATGACTATGTATGACATGCCAACATCAGATAGCCTAACGCACCGTGTTAAGTCTCCAAGGGCGCGACCTCACGAGCGACGCGACGGTCGTGGTAGGCGTGACCATGATACGGGCTGCTGGCAGCCCTTGGATCTAAGATCAAACAGTCGCATGCTAAGTTTCTGAAAATTTGCAGAATAAACCTCCAGGATAGGATATTCACCCATAGGTCTAGAATCATGCCATGCAACTGTTCGATCTCAGATCCAAGGGCTCTCGGAAGCCCGTATCATGGGAGAATGAAAAGCCACTACCCTGCCGTTCGCACGCTGGCAGTTCGCTCCTACTCGTCCCCGCACATCCTTTAATACTACGGCGGTTCGCTCCTAGTCGTCCCGTCCTTTCACATTACGGTAGTTCCACTAATCCTAACACTCCTCCCAAATCCATGGCGTCCCAAATCTCCATGATCAGCGGTGAGTACAAGGTTAGAACCATCACCGACGATGAGTTTGACGTCATCTACACCTGTTCTTCTGCGATGGTGAAAGGATGCCTTTCTCGCTTCAGATGCATGTTCGAAAACTCAGATGATGAGTGTGTCGCTGGGCTAGATGTTGAGTACACCACAGTCGTGGGACAAGAGAAGGATCTAAAGGACGAAGAGAGGAAGAAGCCCGCCGTGATCCAGGTTTGCGTGCATGACTTATGCTTGGTCTACCACATATGCCAAGCCGACGTTGAATGCCTGGATTTTAAGAACTTCCTCGAGAGCAACCTAGTCAAATTCGTTACTGTAGACTTTAGGAACGACAAAGAAGTCATGAGTCAGATAGGCCTCATTGTAGGAAACCCCTTCGACCTCAAGAAGAATCGGCTGGTGTCCTCTCGTCAGCCTTCAATGCTGACCCTGGAAGGTGCCATGGTTCATCCTTCATATGGTAAACTGGAGAAACCTCCATACATGTTTCATTGTTATGCATGTCCGCGGAATGTACTAGATATAGAACACATCCACTATGCTGCAACGGATGGCTACCTTTATTTCAATATCTACAAGGGTTGGATGAAGAGCAAGAGCCAAGTGTGCGGTTCAAGCAAACAAGTATCAGCCAAGAGGAAGAGGGACAAGGACGAAGTCGAGGATGTGGACGAGGACTCCGAGTAAGTGGCAGTGTCGTTGCTCATGGTGGTTCTAATGCAGTGTCTACCGGAATAGTTGCAAAGTTTAATTTCAGGTGTGCTTAATTTAATTTGAGGGGTGTGTTGTGTTGAGCCCCCAGCAGAACTATGTTATGTTTCTTCTTGTTACTTTAATTCTTCAGTACGTACATACTAGTATTTCTTACATTTCATCTTTTAGTTGGTATAGTACTTCCACTCATTTCTTCACATTATATACGTACAATATATATGGCCAACATCATATAGCCAGCAGTTTAGTTGTCAAAGAATTTCAGGGTGCTTAGTTTTGTCAAAGAATTCCAGGATGCTTAGTTTTATTTGAGGGGTGGGTTGTGTTGGACACCATTATTGTGAGTAGCCTTTTTAATAGTACTATATGCATAATTTGGCGACGAGCACTCTCTATATGTACCACCTTTTTTTTAATTTCAAGTTTTGCTCTATGGCGCAATCCATCGATACTACTACTATACAAAAGTATACAATTTTTAAAGGCTAGAGGGCAGGGCAGTCTAGCTTGGTCGGTTTCATGAGAGGCGAGGGCCTTTATGATTTGACGGCTCATTACTGCTAGAAGGCGGGGCCTTGTGATTTGACTGCTCGTATTAATGAGCCGACGACTTGAGGAGGAGCAAAGAACCGTGCGGTATACTCAAGTTTTCCACTGGAATAGTACTACGACGGAGGAGCACGAAACACGGCAGCCCAGTGCCATATGGCGATAAAAATGATCTAATTTGCTAGTCATCTCATTGTTAGCATTGTTCTATTCATTCCCTCAAAAAAAGCATTGTTCTATTCATGCCTCGCAGAGAACGTGACACGTGCGGCGAAACACCCGAAGCAAACGATGAAACACATGAGCAAAAGAAGAAGGAAGATTATCACCCCAAATGATCTAATTCGCCGTGGAGTCGTAATTGCTTCTTCATCGCCTCCACGACCTCCATCTCCTTGCGCGTCTCCTCCGCCATCTTCGTCATTCTGTCCATGACGCGGGATTTCTCGACGCGAGCCTTCATCATCTGTTCCACGGCCACACTACGTACCTTGACAGCAGCCGGGTGCTCGATGCAGAGCTTCGCCAACTCCTCCTTCTATTCCATGACGAGGGCATGCAGCATCTTCATCGAGGAACTACTATTCTCATGCAACTTCTTCCAGCCGGCGTTCTTCTCCTTCAACAGGTCGATCTCGTGGCAGAGCTTCGCCTTGTCCTCCCGAAGTCGTAGGATTTCGCCGGTCGCCTTCTTCTCTGAGGCAATGCTCTTATTCAGAAGCATCACCAAGCCGGCGGTCAACTCCCCCTGCTTATTGAGCTCAGCGGGCATGTCGTTGAGGCTCTCCTTCAGCAGCTCCACCAAGCCTTGGGTGAACTCGTTTTGCTTATTGAGGTGCTTACTGAGCTGATCGGGCATGTAGTCGAGGGATAACGACTCTAGTGCCACCGGCTCGGCATGTTCACCTCCATGGCTAGGGCACTCCTAGGAGCCATCGCCTGCCCGTGAGAGATCTTTTGAGGTCTCTGCGTGGTGGCGAGCCCTTTTTTTCCGCAGCCTTGGTTGCCGCTCCCTTGTTACGAGTAGTTCTCGACCTAGAGCTCTGCTCACCGGCCATGGCAAGGACGGACGAAGAAGAAGCACTTATGAGGAGGAAAGGTGGAGTAATTTTCGGTTAGGTAGTTCCCCTTTTTATTATCTAAGTACCAGCACTAGTACTAATACCTGCATAGTGGAAACACGTTCAGGTTTGGTACGTACTAGTAGGTGTGAGCAGGCTTTCGAACGGGATGGGAACAAGGTAAAGATTAATTGATGGTTTTGATTTCGAGGCCCAAAACGGCGCCCGATGAGTTTAGTGGAACATAAATTTCAAGTAGACTACACTGCTCAAATGCATAAATATTATGTTACTGACAAAAATTGGCACAAAATATGAAGGAGACCAATAGAAGTACTACTAGCAACACATGATTTAACTACTCGCATGCGCATAGTGGAGTAGTAATGTCTTTCTTCTGCCCTCACGTCCACTCAATTTGCATGCGCTATATTAATTGACCATCAATGAAGTGAACGAATTTACATGCATGAAATTATCACATGGGATGGATCTTGGTACAAAATTGCGTCCGCCCGTGTACCCGCATGTGCGTGCGAGGGAATGAGTGCGTGCGTGGCGTGCGTGCATATCTTTGCTTCGTGCATGTACCGTCAGTATGGCTCGGGGAGGACGAGTACATTCTTCTGGAACCAGCAGCACGTCGCTATGATCAATCCACACAAGGAGGTCGCGACAACGCCTCCAAATGTGCCACGTGGCTTCATGAATGTAGCGTGCCATTGGAATTCTAATTTACGTGTTTTGCACATACTCGAAGTACTAGTAAGGTACACGTGCATTGCACGCATCAGATTTTGCAACTAAATTATGAATAAATACCACACTATAGCATGTAAGCTCTGAGTCATATATGTTTGATGTAGACCTTCCTTTAATTTTTATAGTTCATCTCATTCAAAATCAATTAGTTTTTATAAGAAAAGCTAGGGCCTCTTGGATTCGTAGGATTTCCAAAAGGCAGGAATAGGAAAAAACATGGGATTATAGTGGAATTTCGTCTTGAATCCTACAGGATTGTACGAGTGTTTGATTGTGCATAGAAAAAACACAGAATTCTTTCAAAGAGGTTTGATTGGATGGGATGTTTCCTATGAAATCTAGTGCAAATGAATCATATGGAAAAATTCCTATGGTTTACAATCCTATGAATCAAACAACCAAGATAGGAAAAAAACCCTAAGGATCAGAATCCTCCAAAATTCCTTTGAGAATCCAAAATTTTATGATTCATGGAATTGTGCGTCGTAAAGCATGAAGTAAAAACAAATAATGGAAATTCAACTAGAAAAAGAATTTGGGCAGTTATGATACGGAAGATTCTAGAACAAAAGAGAACCACTGTTGTTTTGAGGTTTGTGCATTATGCTTAAGTTCAACCATGGAGTCTGCTAGATTGTACATGTGGAAAAATCCGGTGGGTGGCTAGAAGATGGTGCGAGGGGCCGAGTGGAGGGAGACTATGAAGGAATGCACGAGTGCGAGATCGATATTTAGAGAGAGGGGGCGAGAACATGCGTTGTTGCGCGCAGTGGCAGAGCCATGGAAAATAAATGAGCTAGGGGGCCAAGCATTGCTAATCCTTTACGAGGAGGGTCAATTCATGAACTTAAACCATTTTTAGCAGCAATTGTCTAATGATCACATTCATATTAGCCTCGATATATAGTGATGTTAGGGAGGGGGGGCGCAGGGCGCTTACTACCCCCTGTCTTCGCCATTGTGCGCGCGTCTGAGAGATGAATCGGAAGGCATGGATGATGAGAGGGGGACGTTGGATATATAATTAATGTGGGTGTATTAGCTATATATGTTAATCCTATATAGAGAGGTATAGATTGATCGATGTGGACGTGGGAAAGAGGGTGAGACCTCACTGGATATATCGATTGATTGGTTTGTGTGGAAAACTATGAAAGACCTAGCTATATACACACATACATAGAGGAACATCGATCGTTGCGCATGCACCCGTGAGAGATAAAGAATGCCCGATATGATGGAGAGGGGGATGTGTGTGGGTGTGTGCCTTCATGGGAGACCGACCTGAAGAAAAAGATTGCATGTGTGCGATGGATAATGCCGACTAGTAGTGTGTGTGCATGCATGCACGAGAGAAAGTTTGTGGTACAATTATAAAGAAAAGACGACTGTGTGGGTGTAAAAGACTAGGTGAGGTCATAATCAATGTAAAGTTGAATTCAAATATTTGAATAAGAGATCCTGATGTTTGAAACTCATGCATGCATGTATATAACGGAGATCCACACCTTTATAAAGAAGGAGTAGATGGTGTTATTAGACGTTGTGTGCCTGAGCATGAACAGGAACAGATTCTACGTAAGTGTCACTCTGAATCTTATGGAGGACACCACGTTGGAGATAGAACTGCAGACAAGGTACTACAATCTGGTTTTTATTGGCCTACTCTCTTCAAAGATGCTCGTAAGTTTGTTTTATCTTGTGATGAATGTCAAAGAATAGGTATTATTAGTAGACGTCAAGAAATGCCTAAGAATTATTCTCTTGTTATTGAACCGTTTGATGTTTGGGGCTTTGATTATATGGGACCTTTTCCTGCCTCTAATGGTTATACACATATTTTAGTTGCTGTTGATTATGTTACTAAGTGGGTAGAAGCTATTTCAACTAGTAGTGCTGATCATAACACTTCTATTAAAATGCTTAAAGAGGTTATTTTTCCGAGTTTGGAGTCCCTAGATATCTATGACTGATGGTGGTTCACATTTCATTCATGGTGCTTTCCGTAAGATGCTTGCTAAGTATGATGTCAATCATAGAATAGCATCTCCTTATCATCCGCAGTCTAGTGGTCAAGTAGAGTTGAGCAATAGAGAGCTCAAATTAATTTTGCAAAAGACTGTTAATAGATCTAGAAAGAATTGGTCCCAAAAACTTGATGATGCATTATGGGCCTATAGAACTGCATACAAAAATCCTATGGGTATGTCTCCTTATAAGATCATTTATGGAAAAAAGCATGGCATTTGCCTCTTGAAGTTGAACATAAAGCATATTGGGCTATTAAAGAGCTCAATTATGACTTCAAGCTTGCCGGTGAGAAAAGGTTATTTGATATTGGCTCACTTGATGAGTGGAGAACCCAAGCCTATGGGAATGCCAAGCTTTTCAAAGAAAAAGTCAAACGCTGGCATGATAAGAGGATACAAAAGCGTGAGTTTAATGTAGGAGATTATGTGTTATTATTCAACTCTCGCATAAGATTTTTTGCAGGAAAGCTTCTCTCTAAATGGGAAGGCCCCTACATTATCGAGGAGGTCTATCGTTCTGGTGCCATAAAGATCAACAACTTCGAAGGCACAAGTCCGAGGGTGGTAGACGGTCAAAGAATTAAACACTATATTTCAGGTAATCCTATCAATGTTGAAACTAATATTATTGAAACTGTAACCCCTGAGGAATACATAAGGGACACTTTCCAGAATGTTCTAGACTCCAAAAAGGAATAGGTATGTGGTACGGTAAGTAAACCGACTCCAAAACAACTCCAATGGCAATTTTTAACAGTTTTGGATTATTTAAGAATTTTAGAAAGAAAAAAATAGTCCGAAAGGGACACGAGGCTCCCACGAGAGTGGAGGGCGCCCCCCCCCCTGTAGGGCGCCCCCCCCGTAGGGCGCGCCCCCTATCTCGTGGGCACCTCATGTGCCTCCCGGACTCCTTTTTCTTGCGCGTTACGTATTTTGGTCGGTAAAAATTCATTATATACACTCCCGAAGGTTTTGACCACCGTGTCACGCAAATATCCCCTGTTTTCGTTTTTAGCTGTTTCCTGTTACAGATCTAGAGCACCATGGCGTCACCCTCCTTCAACAATGAAGACAAGGATGCTTGGCTATTGAAGATAGAGCTGAAAAGAGAAGAACCGGAAGAGATCAAAAAGGATGAAGGGATTAAGAAGGCCATGGAGGTTC